>NW_023331433.1:0-40007 GCF_011100685.1 Canis lupus familiaris
CTGAGCCACCCAGGTACCCCCTTTATCCATGTTTCAAAAACAGTAGTAAACTGTGATTCTATTCTGTCCTCTATGGTTCCAATATATCTAATAAAAAACAAAAATAAACAAAAATTTTGATAAACATTTTCTTCTTCTCTTTGTACTAAACCTGATTCTGATGATTATTTCAGATACCCACAGTAGAGTGATCACTCAGAGCAATCATACTCACTAATCCAGGGTATGGGCATCATTTAAGAAGGCCAAAAGAAAAAAAAAGGCCAAAAGATATTTTAGCCAATATTTCCCAGAATTTGAAAGTAAGCTGATTTTGCAACAAACTAAAAAATCAGTATATAAGAACAGTGATTATATGCTAAATCACCTGAAAGAGACCAAGAAACTTGGTAAATACAGTATCTTACCTATATATTTATTTAGATCTATAGTATATAGTATATATCTACAACATACAATATCTATAGTATCTGTTTACATTCATAGTATATATAAATATATATGATATATATAGTATACTCTGTATAGTTATACATAAACATACATATAACACATCAATGTATACTATATATACTATATTTATCTTTAGGTGTATATGTCTATATACTATATAGAAATATAAATATGTACTTATATTCATATTCATCTGTACTTTATGTATATACTATATATGTGTGTATATACATTTATGTATACTATACAGATATCTATATATACACAAATGTATTTATATACATATCTATAGTTTTTCAGCGCCATGTATATATAGACAGATGATGATAGATGATAGATAGATAGATAGATAGATAGATAGATAGATAGATAGATGATAGATAGATCGATCTGTATATACTATAGATCTATATATACTGTAGATAGTGTAGTATCTACCTGCCAACAAGCACCAACCTGCTAACCATGTGAGTGCACCATCTTGAAGGGGAATCCTCCAGGCTCAGTCAAGACTTCACATGATGGTAACCAACATTTTTACAGCCAACAGTTCACTTAGCCTCATGGGAGACTAAGAACTGCTAAACCAAGCCACTCTCAAATCAATGACCTACAAAAAATAGATAACAAATGTTTACTTCTATGAAGCATTAGGGGAATGTGTTCTACATCATGAGATAACTAATACAGCATTCTAGTTGGTTTTATCCAAGTAATGAAACCATAACCAACTGTGAAAACATTAAATTTGCAGTCTCAAAGAGATCAATAAAATCATACAATGTTTCATAATACTTCAACATGTTGCTCTGTTGAAAACCACATTACAGCCTAGATTGGATCACTTTGTAAAAACCCCCTACCTCTGGACGGTATTACCCCCTTTAGCAATAAACATAAAATCATTTTTTGTTTCCACATCCTTCTCCTTGTTTCATTCACCTACTCTAGTTATTTCAAACACAGCATCCTAGAAAAGTGTGGACTTAAACATCTTTAGCACACACTGTTGCACCCCATAGCTTTTAAAGCGACTCTGTTTTTCAATACGAGAAAGCTTTGACAACATGGCCCAGAAACATCCTATATACCATATCCCATGCAGTTCTTTCAAGTTAGAAATTAAACTGGGGAGGGTCAGGGGCCTTGACTGCTCCACTCTGGGCTAACCACAGGGTCTGCAGCCCAGACTTCCAAAATTGTAACTGTTCAAAGTACTTAAGGCACATTGTTTCTATGCCCACACAGTTCTCCCTCACTAACTATAGTTGATTGAATGCCTTTAGGTGCCAAGCACTGTGTTAAGTACTGGAGACCTGGCAATCTTAAAGTTCTTTGGTTCTATTTTCCATTGTTTTTTGTTTTTTCTTTTTTTCTTTTTTTCGCTTTCCTGTAAAATGTAAGGGACAGAAATGTATATAAAGAAACATATTTTAAAAATCAAAAAAAAATTTTATGACATGTCTTATGTATTAACACCATGCTCACTTCATAACAGCATCTTTGGGATTAAGGTAGGTAAGCTGCTGCTCCAACCTGAGTGTATGATCATCTACTGCAAATAGCTGGCAATCACGATCAATGCCAACGAAACCCTAATAGAAAATTCCCGATAAGGTGGGGTTATTTATGACAAACATGAAACAGTCACCATTCTGTGACCCAATAAAATATCAATGAGATGAGTACAATGGGGAACAACTGAAACTGTGAAAGTAAATGGACCGTAAATACTTAAATGGATTTTCACAGATTTTTGTCCTGCCACGTCTCCAGATTTAATTGATCTGTCCTATCTGCCATATAAGCATCTAGGAATTTACCCTGCTTGTTTTTTTATCATGCAGAGGAATCCCATGGAGTTTCTTTGGCAGGATTAATTATGCTTTAATGTCTATAAAGGTGTTGGAATTCACTCCAGAAATATTTAAGATTCTTTCCTATCTGTATTGCAAATAGCAAGAAAGCATTTATTTGCTGATGATAGCTATCTCTCAAGTCTTAATCTAATGCGTGTGGCATCTTATTAAGGAATGAATTCTGAAAGTGATCAGAAGAACTTCTAATTTTCTGTTCTATCCACCTCAGAAAGATGTTGTTGTTGATGTTATACAAACTATCCAAGCTTAACATCCAAATGAGCATTGCCAGAACCATGAAATTGCTGGTCAGACAGTATGACGGACAGTGGTAACATTCAAAGCAATTAGTAGACTGATTGGCACTAGCAACAACCAATCAAAATTGACACTAGCTGTAGTGTTAAAGTGAGTTTGAGACCCCTTGCTATTCCATGAGTTAACCTAACGTATGGATAACGCAGCTGAAGTTGGGGAAAACATATTCAGAGGAATTTAGGTTAGGAGCTATTAGTAATAGGTACAGGTTTATTTCAATATCTTAATAAGTGATATGGCTATACCACATGTGGGTGGAGTCAACATGGCTTGATGAGGTGAAAAGGAGTCTTTAAAATTATTCCAAAGATATTATCACTGCCTAAACCATGTGTGGAGCTCCTTTTTAGAATTGCTTTCAGAGCCGGTTTACAAGCTTGTACAAGTAAATGTCTCATTAATTTCATCACAACCCTTTTTGACCAAAAATGGTATTATTCAACTTGTTCATTTATATTATTCACTATACTTGGCTCTGAGTAGCATTTAGCTATTTCCAAAAATCTAACTCAAATTCCAAAGACAAAGATAAATTGACAGTGTTTTATATAGCATCTGAAGCAAATACAAGCGAGGAAAAGAAAACTCAAGTTCACTAAGTTCCTGTTACATACCATTATAGTAATAAAAGTGCATGTATAGTTGTTCCATTTAATTTTATATTATTTTATTTCACGCTGTTGATCCCTTGGGATTCTGACCTCCAGACATAAACAAAATTTCAGAATAAAAATTTACAACTCTCTAGAGAGACTGACTTGCTCTTGTAGGATAGTCTACCTCCTAATTATAACTTGTGACTCTAATTAGTAGATTCATGGATAATAACATATTGAAAGAAACAGGACAAAGCTTCCAAATATCTTAAAATAAAAGGAAGCTAAGATTTATTGAGTGCCCATTACATGCCAGGACTATCACATGTTAGAACTAGTTATTGCACATATGTAACAAATTTTTAAAACTCTATATTTGGCCTGGCACTGTGTTACATTTCTACATCTCTTAGTATTAACCAATTGCTAACTGAAAAAAAGGTTTCTATTATTGTGTTTTTTAACTTAACATTTTTAAGTACCTACTATGTAATAGGCATGTATGAAATTATTATACTTTATATTATTTAACCTCTCCAATAACCTCTATAAAGTATGTATTAAACTATCCCCATTTTACAGATGAAGAAAAGGAGAGGAGAGGTAGTGATGTTGAGAAGATTGTCTGTGGTTACAGGGCGGAACCAGGATATTAACCCAAATCTCTGATTCAAGAGCCATGTTCCCATCACTATGCTGCATCAAAGCATCAAAGAGGACATTAACATAGGCTTGCTACTTGTTAAAATCACAATTATTGGTTATATACTTAGTACAGAGTTTATGCTTTCTTGTATGACTTGTGCACAGATGGGCACAGATGAGTTGACCTACCTGGAGGACAGAAGAGAGAAAAATGGAGCTTGCGTTATGTGATAGAAAGAGTACTAAGGTTCTGGGATTGCTTGGTCAGTTTTAGTGTCCAACTCTTGATTTCTGCTCAGGTCATGATCTTAGGGTCCTGGGATTGAGCCCATGTCAGGCTCCACACTCAGCGGGGACTCTGGGATTATCTCTCTCCCTCTTCCTCTTCTCCTCCCCCTGTTCATACTCATGTTCATGCTCTCTCTCTCTTTCTCTCTCTCTCTAAAATAAATAAATAGGGATGCCTGGGTGGCTCAGGGGTTGAGCGTCTGCCTTTGGCTCAGGTCATGATCCTGGAGTCCCAGAATTCAGTCCCGCAACGGACTCCCTGAATGGAGCCTGCTTCTCCCTCTGCTTGTGTCTCTGCTTCTCACTCTCTCTGTCTCTCATGAATAAATAAATAAAATATTTAAAAATAAATAAATAAAAATAATAAATAAATAAATCTAAGGAAAGAAAGAAAAGACGAAGAAAGAAAGAGAAAGAAAGAAAGAAAGAAGAAAGAAAGAAAGAAGAAAGAAAGAAAGAAAAGAAAGAAGAAAGAAAAAAGAAAGAGAATTCCCCAACATCTCCAAAATGTCTTTCCTGACATCTGGTCCCTGAATGGCTGAAATTTTCCCCATGAATTCATCTTCTGGGTAAAACAATGATTATGCTGTTTTGACACACGTATTGCAAACTACATGTCACAAATAATTAGTTAACATGTACTTCAAATACGGAGTTTTAAAAATTGCTTACTTTTTAAATTTGCTTTTTTCAGAAAAAGGTTATTCAATATATACATACAGAAAAGAAGAAACTTATGTAGTCACCATCCAGTAAATAAGTACATCAATGCTAGTAGCATGAGTGGTTTTTCCGAATTTTTCTACTTTTCTGCACAAAGACAGCTACTCATAATCCTGACTTTTGAGACTTTATCTCTTATTTTTCTTCCATTTACCACTCATGTAGTTATCCCTAAACGTTACATTTTAAAATTTTTGCCCCTTTTAAAAACTTTATGCAAAAGAATCATCCAGTGTATCTTCTATGACTTTCTTACTTTTTAACATTTCTGTGACATTCATCTATGTTGATGGGTAGCTTTGTTTATTTTGTGCCTATATAGTAGTTTGTTGTACATCTCCTTTCACTTATTCTGTCCATTTTTTTTATTTTTTTTTTAATTTATTATGATAGTCACAGAGAGAGAGAGAGAGAGGCAGAGACATAGGCAGAGGGAGAAGCAGGCTCCATGCACCGGGAGCCGGACGCGGGATTCGATCCCAGGTCTCCAGGATCGCGCCCTGGGCCAAAGGCCGGCGCTAAACCGCTGCGCCACCCAGGGATCCCTATTCTGTCCATTTTTGATGGATAATTTAATTAATTTCAGATTTTTTTGTTACTACAACAATGCTACTATGAATATTTTTACACAATGTCTTCTTTTTTTTTAAGATTTTATTTATGTATTCATGAGAGACACAGAGAGACAGAGAGAGCCAGAGACACAGGCAGAGGGAGAAGCAGGCTCCATGCAGGAGACCTGACATGGGACTTGATCCTCGGTCTCCAGGATCACGTCCTGGGCTGAAGGCAGCGCTAACTGCTGAGCCACCCGGGCTGCCCTGTACAATGTCTTCAGGTGCACATTAGAAATAAGTCTTTAGGGATCCCTGGGTGGCACAGCGGTTTGACTCCTGCCTTTGGCCCAGGGCGCAATCCTGGAGACCCGGGATCGAATCCCACGTCGGGCTCCAGGTGCATGGAGCCTGCTTCTCCCTCTGCCTGTGTCTCTGCCTCTCTCTCTCTCTCTCTGTGACTGTCATAAATAAATTTAAAATTTAAAAAAAAAGAAAAGAAATAAGTCTTTAGGGTACGTAACTACAAATAAAATTGCTGTGTCATAGGGTATGGTAGAGATTGCTCATTCCTATCTACTTTCTTCCTATTCTATAAAACAGAACACTAGAGAAGACATTTCCTAGCCTTCTTACAGCCATTTTTTAGTCATGTGACTAAGTTCTTATCAATGTAGTCTAAGTGAAATGGAAGTAAGACTTTCTAGTCTCGACCTTAACAAATTGATGTGCACTTCCTTATGCTGTCATTCACCTTTCCACACTCTGGGACGTTGATATGCCTGCAATTCAGGATATAGACCATACCAATCAATATAGACAATGGCCTAAGAAAGAGTCAGCTAATGCGATAGATGAGTTCTCAAATGACTGTGGAAGAGGCCATCCTCAAAATTAGTCTCAGGTCAGGAATTATTATATGAAAGGCGAACATCACTGGGATTTTATTTTATAGCATCTTGGTCTCTCTACTATGTAATATATAGCATATGCTTACTTTTATTTTGACTATTGCATGCCCAAATGTTTTCCAGACTGGTTGTTATCAGTTGACAATCTCATCACTAGAGTATGAGAACTCTCATTACTGTAACTGTTCCCTTGTATTTGATATTATTATGCATTTAAACTTACAGCTCTAGTGGATATCAAATGCTAGCTATCTCATTGAGTTTTAAGTTACATTTCCTTGATTACTATACCTAAATGTTTTCAAATGATTTTTGTCCAAACACGTTTTTTCTCCTGTGACGTACATGTTCAAGTCTTTTTGCCCATTTTTCTATTGATCACCTTTCTCTTGATAACTTGTAAAAATTCTTCATAATTTGGAGGAACACATTAGTCTTTTGTCAAATATATATTGTAAATATCTGTCATTCTGTTTATGTGGATTCGTGATGTCTTTTGTTTTAATGAAACCACATGTCTCCGCTTCTTCCTTCATTATCTGTGCTTTCTTTCTTCTTTTATGACACTGTGGAAAGAATTCTTTTCTTCCTTAACATCATGGAGATATTAATCAATGCAGTCTTCTAAAAGCTTTAGGCTATTGCTTTTCACATTTAGTTCTTTGGTACTCAAATTCTGATGTGCTTTTTTGCACATAATAGTAAAGAGTGGAGTTAAAATGGCAGATAGAAATTTCAAATAATCATTGGTGTGCCCATGGGCATCTGTATTTCATGTGAACATTCATTAATGTGTATTGAAAGGAAAAAGAAAAAAATTGGGAACAACAGGTTGAAGAGGCATTGTCTCCAGAGTTTTCTTAAATGTGAATGAAGAGAAATAAATTTAAACACTGCTGCTGGGTTACTCATGTACAGAACAAGCTGAACCTGGCTCATCAGTGTCTCATGTGAAAAAGATATGGGGTTCTTACTCCACTTCTAACTTGTTGACAAGCTAGACATACCTCCAACTGTGTGACATGATTGTCAAGAAATTTAATAAGATCTCAGCCTCTACTAAGAATAGAAAGCTCAGATCATGGAAGATAATATCTTCCCTGTAATCTGTACTGGTTAAAACACACTTAGACTATTGAATCTTTTTCTCATTTAGCTCATAAAGAGGCACGGAGGTAAACTATATGTTATCATGAGGAGAGCAGTCAGTGGTGATGGGGTGAGAAATCACTACAGGTAAATGTTAGTGGAAGGAATTGGAAAATCTTAGCTTGAAATGGAGAAGATAGAGATGGGGTATTGTATTTAGAAATTTCAAAGATTGGGATGCCTGGGTGGCTCAAGGGTTGAGCATCTGCATTCAGCTCAGGGCATGATCCTGGGATCCGAGATTGAGTTACATCGAGCTCCCTGTGAGGAGCCTGCTTCTCCTTCTGCCTATGTCTGTCTCTCTGTGTGTGTGTGTCTCTCATGAACATAATAAAATCTTAAAAAAAAAAAAAAAGAATTTCAAAGATTTCCTTGTGAAAGAGAGGACACATGTCTTAGTCAACTCAGGCTGCTATAACAAAATACCATAGATTGGGTGGCTTAAAAACCAGATTTTATGTCTCACAATTTTAGAGTCTGGGCAGTCTAAGCCAAAGTGCCAGTAGATTTGGTTCTTTGTAAGCTCTCTTCCTGGTTTGCAATGGCCCCCATTTTGCTGTGTATTCACCTGTCCTTTCCTCACTGCGTATTTATGCAGAGAGCGCTCTCTTGTCTCTTCCATTTTCTTTAGGTCACTAATCCCATCATGAGAGCACCATTCTCATGACATTATCCAAATTTAATGACTTGCCCAAACCTCATCTCTAAATAAGATCACATTGAGGGTTAGGGCTTCAATATATGAATTTAAGAGGACACAAAGTTCAGTCCATAACAACACATATGTATACTATGTTTCTCCAAGTAAACACTGGGGGCCAATGGATAGAAGTTATAAGGGAGCAGGTTAGGCTAGTTATAAAGGTCTTTATAGCAGGTGGACAATGCATCTTCAAATAGAATTCTGAGTGACTCAAGAAAGTGGTGATCTCCTTCTCCAACACTGATGGCATTGAAATGGAGTCTGAAAGACCATTTGTCAAAGATATTATTAGTCATAGATAATATTTATTAGTGGTAGCTACTGGTAAGCAATGATTCCATGCACTCTCCCTGAATTTTCCTATTTTTTTTAAATAAATTTATTTTTTATTGGTGTTCAATTTACCAACATACAGAATAACACCCAGTGCTCATCCTGTCAAGTGCCCCCCCCGGCAGTGCCCAGCACCCATTCACCCCCCCCCCCCCCTTCCTCCCCTTCCACCACCCCTAGTTCGTTTCCCAGAGTTAGGAGTCTTATGTTCTGTCTCCCTTTCTGATATTTCCCACACATTTCTTCTCCCTTCCCTTCTATTCCCTTTCACTATTATTTATATTCCCCAAATGAATGAGAACATATAATGTTTGTCCTTCTCCGATTGACTTACTTACTCACTCAGCATAATACCCTCCAGTTCTCCACGTTGAAGCAAATGGTGGGTATTTGTCATTTCTAATGGCTGAGGAATATTCCATTGTATACATACCACATCTTCTTTATCCACATCTTTCGATGGACACCGAGGCTCCTTCCACAGTTTGGCTATTGTGGCCATTGCTGCTAGAAACATCGGGGTGCAGGTGTCCCGGCGTTTCATTGCATCTGATCTTTGGGGTAAATCCCCAACAGTGCAATTGCTGGGTCGTAGGGCAGGTCTATTTTTAACTGTTTGAGGAACCTCCACACAGTTTTCCAGAGTGGCTGCACCAGTTCACATTCCCACCAACAGTGTAAGAGGGTTCCCTTTTCTCTCTCCGCATCCCTCCAACATTTGTGGTTTCCTGCCTTGTTAATTTTCCCCATTCTCACTGGTGTGAGGTGGTATCTCATTGTGGTTTTGATTTGTATTTCCCTGATGGCAAGTGATGCAGAGCATTTTCTCATGTGCATGTTGGCCATGTCTATGTCTTCCTCTGTGAGATTTCTCTTCATGTCTTTTGCCCATTTCATGATTGGATTGTTTGTTTCTTTGGTGTTGAGTTTAAGAGTTCTTTATAGATCTTGGAAACTAGCCCTTTATCTGATAGTCATTTGCAAATATCTTCTCCCATTCTGTAGGTTGTCTTTGAGTTTTGTTGACTGTATCCTTTGCTGTGCAAAAGCTTCTTATCTTGATGAAGTCCCAATAGTTCATTTTTGCTTTTGTTTCTTTTGCCTTCGTGGATGTATCTTGCAAGAAGTTACTATGGCCGAGTTCAAAAAGGGTGTTGCCTGTGTTCTCCTAGGATTTTGATGGAATCTTGTCTCACATTTAGATCTTTCATCCATTTTGAGTTTATCTTTGTGTATGGTGAAAGAGAGTGGTCTAGTTTCATTCTTCTGCATGTGGATGTCCAATTTTCCCAGCACCATTTATTGAAGAGACTGTCTTTCTTCCAATGGATAGTCTTTCCTCCTTTATCGAATATTAGTTGACCATAAAGTTCAGGGTCCACTTCTGGGTTCTCTATTCTGTTCCATGATCTATGTGTCTGTTTTTGTGCCAGTACCACACTGTCTTGATGACCACAGCTTTGTAGTACAACCTGAAATCTGGCATTGTGATGCCCCCAGATATGGTTTTCTTTTTTAAAATTCCCCTGGCTATTCGGGGTCTTTTCTGATTCCACACAAATCTTAAAATAATTTGTTCTAACTCTCTGAAGAAAGTCCATGGTATTTTGATAGGGATTGCATTAAACGTGTAATTGCCCTGGGTAACATTGACATTTTCACAATATTAATTCTGCCAATCCATGAGCATGGAATATTTTTCCATCTCTTTGTGTCTTCCTCAATTTCTTTCAGAAGTGTTCTATAGTTTTTAGGGTATAGATCCTTTACCTCTTTGGTTAGGTTTATTCCTAGGTATCTTATGCTTTTGGGTGCAATTGTAAATGGGATTGACTCCTTAATTTCTCTTTCTTCAGTCTCATTGTTAGTGTATAGAAATGCCACTGATTTGGGCATTGATTTTGTATCCTGCCACGCTACCAATTGCTGTATGAGTTCTAGCAATCTTGGGGTGGAGACTTTTGGGTTTTCTATGTAGAGTATCATGTCATCGGCGAAGAGGGAGAGTTTGACTTCTTCTTTGCCAATTTGAATGCCTTTAATGTCTTTTTGTTGTCTGATTGCTGAGGCTAGGACTTCCAGTACTATGTTGAATAGCAGTGGTGAGAGTGGACATCCCTGTCTTGTTCCTGATCTTAGGGGAAAGGCTCCCAGTGCTTCCCCATTGAGAATGATATTTGCTGTGGTCTTTTCATAGATGGCTTTTAAGATGTCGAGGAATGTTCCCTCTATCCCTACACTCTGAAGAGTTTTGATCAGGAATGGATGCTGTATTTTGTCAAATGCTTTCTCTGCATCTAATGAGAGGATCATATGGTTCTTGGTTTTTCTCTTGCTGATATGATGAATCACATTGATTGTTTTACGGGTTTGAACCAGCCTTGTGTCCCAGGGATAAATCCTACTTGGTCATGGTGAATAATTTTTCTTAATGTATGTTGGATCCTATTGGCCAGTATCTTGTTGAGAATTTTTGCATCCATGTTCATCAGGGATATTGGTCTGTAATTCTCCTTTTTGGTGGGGTCTTTGTCTGGTTTGGAATTAAGGTGATGCTGGCCTCATAGAACGAATTTGGAAGTACTCCATCTCTTTCTATCTTTCCAAACAGCTTTAGTAGAATAGGTATGGTTTCTTCTTTAAACGTTTGATAAATTCCCCTGGGAAGCCATCTGGCCCTGGACTCTTGTGTCTTGGGAGGTTTTTGATGACTGCTTCAATTTCCTCCCTGGTTATTGGCCTGTTCAGGTTTTCTATTTCTTCCTGTTCCAGTTTTGGTAGTTTGTGGCTTTCCAGGAATGCGTCCATTTCTTCTAGATTGCCTAATTTATTGGCGTATAGCTGTTCATAATATGTTTTAAAATCGTTTGTATTTCCTTGGTGTTGGTAGTGATCTCTCCTTTCTCATTCATGATTTTATTAATTTGAGTCTTCTCTCTCTTCTTTTTAATAAGGCTGGCTAATGGTTTATCTATCTTATTAATTCTTTCAAAGAACCAACTCCTGGTTCTGTTGATCTGTTCCACAGTTCTTCTGGTCTCGATTTCGTTGAGTTCTGCTCGAATCTTTATTAACTCTCTTCTTCTCTGGGTGTAGGATCTATTTGCTGTTTTTTCTCTAGCTCCTTTATGTGTAAGGTTAGCTTTTGTATTTGAGTTCTTTCCAGTTTTTGAATGGATGCTTGTATTGCGATGTATTTCCCCCTTAGGACTGCTTTTGCTGCATCCCAAAGATTTTGAACGGTTGTATCTTCATTCTCATTAGTTTCCATGAATCTTTTTAATTCTTCCTTAATTTCCTGGTTGACCCTTTCATCTTTTAGCAGGATGGTCCTTAACCTCCACGTGTTTGAGGTCCTTCCAAACTTCTTGTTGTGATTTAGTTCTAATTTCAAGGCATTATGGTCTGAGAATATGCAGGGGACATCCCAATCTTTTGGTATCGGTTCAGACCCGATTTGTGACCCAGTATGTGGTCTATTCTGGAGAAAGTTCCATGTGCACTTGAGAAGAATGTGTATTCAGTTGAGTTTGGATGTAAAGTTCTGTAGATATCTGTGAAATCCATCTGGTCCAGTGTATCATTTAAAGCTCTCGTTTCTTTGGAGATGTTGTGCTTAGAAGACCTATCGAGTATAGAAAGAGCTAGATTGAAGTCACCAAGTATAAGTGTATTATTATCTAAGTATTTCTTCACTTTGGTTATAATTGATTTATATTTGGCAGCTCCCACATTCGGGGCATATATATTGAGGATTGTTAAGTCCTCTTGTTGAATAGATCCTTTAAGTATGATATAGTGTCCCTCTTCATCTCTCACTACAGTCTTTGGGGTAAATTTTAGTTTATCTGATATAAGGATGGCTACCCCTGCTTTCTTTTGAGGACCATTCGAATGGTAAATGGTTCTCCAACCTTTTATTTTCAGGCTGTAGGTGTCCTTCTGTCTAAAATGAGTCTCTTGTAGACAGCAAATAGATGGGTCCTGCTTTTTTATCCAGTCTGAAACCCTGCGCCTTTTGATGGGGTCATTAAGCCCGTTCACATTCAGAGTTACTATTGAGAGATATGAGTTTAGTGTCATCATGATATCTATTCAGTCCTTGTTTTTGTGGATGTTCCACTGAACTTCTTCTTAAAGGGGAATTTTAAGAGTCCCCCTTAAAATTTCTTGCAGAGCTGGTTTGGAGGTCACATATTCTTTCAGTTGCTGCCTGTCTTGGAAGCTCTTTATCTCTCCTTCCATTTTGAATGAGAGCCTTGCTGGATAAAGTATTCTTGGTTGCATGTTCTTCTCATTTAGGACCCTGAATATATCCTGCCAGCCCTTTCTGGCCTGCCAGGTCTCTGTGGAGAGGTCTGCTGTTACCCTAATACTCCTCCCCATAAAAGTCAGGGATTTCTTGTCTCTTGCTGCTTTAAGGATCTTCTCTTTATCTTTGGAATTTGCAAGCTTCACTATTAAATGTCGAGGTGTTGAACGGTTTTTATTGATTTTAGGGGGGATCTCTCTATTTCCTGGATCTGAATGCCTGTTTCCCTTCCCAGATTAGGAAAGTTTTCAGCTAGAATTTGTTCAAATACATATTCTGGCCCTCTGTCCCTTTCGGCGCCCTCGGAACCCCAATTAAACGTAGGTTTTTCTTCCTCAGGCTGTCGTTTATTTCCCTTAATCTATCTTCAAGGTCTTTTAATTGTTCCTGCCCCGCAGCCCCCTCCGCGGAGCCGCCCCCGAGCCCCCCCGAGCTGCTCCCCCCCCAGCCCCCCTCCCGGAGCCGCCCCCGAGCCCCCCCCCCGTGCTCCCGCCCCGCAGCCCCCTCCGCGGAGCCGCCCCCGAGCCCCCCGAGCTGCTCCCTCCCCCCTCAGCCCCCTCCCCCCCCCGCCCCCCCTCCCCGCTGCTCCCCCCCGCAGCCCCCTCCCGCGGAGCCGCCCCCCGAGCCCCCCGAGCTGCTCCCCCCCGCATCCCCCTCCGCGGAGCCCGCCCCAGCCCCCCCAGCCCCCCCCGAGCCCCCTCCCCCCCCCCCGAATCCCCCTCCGCTGAGCCCCCCCGATCCCCCCGAGCTGCTCCGGTTCCCCCGTGCCGCTGCAGCCCTTAGGCTCGGCGCACTCCCCCCGGGCGCAGGTGCCTGTTAGTGTCCCCGGAGCCCGCGGGCCTCCCCGCCCTCCGGGTCCTGCTCCACCTCCCTGAGCCCCTTTCCGCCCGGGAAGGTCGGTGCAGCTCCTGCGTCTCCGGACGGGCTCTCCTGTCCTGGGGACCCTCGCCCCGGCCTCAGCCCGGCTCCTCTCGCGGCCCCTCCCCCTCGGAGGCCTTTTGTGTCTTTATTTCTTTGTCCCCGTCCTCCTACCTGATAGAAGCGCGACCTCTTCTCCCCGTAGCGTTCCAGCTGGTCTCTCTTAAATCTCAGGCCGAATTCGTAGATTTTCAGGATAATTTGAAGGTTTTCTAGGTAATTTGGTGGGGAGGGTGACTTGGGGACCCTCCTCTCCCGCCATCTTCCCCTCCTCCGAATTTTCCTATTTAATATTCACAGTGGCCCTAGGATAAAAGATCTATTTTGACGCCATTCTTGAATGAAGGCCTGGAGCTTACAGATGTTAAGTTGCCCAAAGTCACATAATTTGTAAAAGGCAGAAAGCACATCTGTCTTATGTCCAGAGACTGAAATCTTCCACACAGAGCTTTTCACTGGCCAATGTTAGAAAGATTGGCTTCACTAGGAGAGAAGCCATAATACGTGGCCTTCCCATTCTGAGACTACTTGATTCTAACAAAATAAAATATATTACCTAGGACATAAAACTGTACAGAAAGCAGACATCAGAGAGAGTGGAAAAAAAGGACAGGTAAAATTTAATGAGGAGGAAAAAGTCTGGAAAGATCCAAAGTAAAAGGCACTGGTCCAGGAAAAATACATTCCTGGCTGAGTGTAGGCAGGGGTGTTTCCTGAGGGTTGTGAACATTTGAGAGCAAAATGAAGGGAGAGTAGGAAGCAGCAAGACACTAGACATACAAAATACTCCCTGCCCAGAGCAGAGACATCGTTTGGAGATCTGGAGTCAGAATCCAAACACTGCCTTTTGTTGATTCTCAAACTAAGGGAAACAAGGCAGGAATCATCTCCCTATCAGTGTCCAGGGATCTTCAATGAGCTTATTTTTATTATTTTTCTTATAAGTAATTAATTAGAGCCCATTGATTACAAAAAGCAGTAGCAGAAAGATGCTACTCAGAATCAAATGGACAAATGGACCATTTTCAAGCACTCGTTCATTCACGCATATGTGTATTCATTTAACAAATATTTACTGAGTGCCTACTATTTGCTAAGTACTTTTTTGGCACTGGGAATACAACAAATAAAAAGTAGTCCCCACTTGCATTCCCTCCCCCCCCTCCACACTGAAAATAATTCCTTCCCTTCACTGAATGTATTCCCTGGAGCAGAAAAGCATGTGCAAAAACCAAGCTGCACATGTAAAATGCAAAGTGCATTAAATAAAGTGCTAAGGAGAAAAACAAAACAAAGAAAAAGAACAGGAAGTGAGCATGTATGGAGAATGTTGAAAATTTTAACAGAATTTCAATTAAATATTCAAACTAAAAGGAAAGAGGGAGATGGTTTAGAAAATGGATGTGTTGGGGCGCCTGGATGGCTCAGCGGCCCCTGCCTTCAGCCCAGGGCGTGATCCTGGAGTCCTGGGGTTTGAGTCCCACATCGGGTTCCTGGCAGGGAGCCTGCTTCTGCTGCCTCTGCCTGTGTCTCTGCCTCTCTCTCTGTGTGTGTTTTCTCATGATTAATAAAAATAAAATAAAGGGCTGTGTTTACCCCTGGGTGGCTAAGTTGGTGAGGTGACTCTTGATCTCAGCTCAGTCTTGATCTCAGGGTCATGAGTTCAAGCCCCACATTGGAATCCATATGGACCTACTCAAAAAAAGCAGGGGTGTGGGGGGAGATTGTGTTGAAGTCCATGTGGTTTTAAAGCTCATGCTTATGAATCACAAATACTGTGAATGATTTTGTGACAAAGTGAAAAGGACAATGGGAAAATCACTTCCCTTATTTTTTAAAACATTTCATTTATTTGAGAAAAAGTGTGTACGAGTAGGGTAAAGGGAGAGGGGCAGAGAGAGGAGGGGAGGAACATACTCCCTTCACGCCCACTGAGTTCAAGCCCAACTCAACATGGGGCTCCATCCTAGGGCGCTGAGATCATGACCTGAGCTGAAGGCAGATGCTTAACCACTCAACCACCCAGGCATCCCTCATTTCCCTTATTTTATCCACATTTCCTCATCTTAAAATGGGGATGCTAGCCCTCAAGGCAACATAGGTGTGTAATATATCTCAAATGGACATGGCCTTCAAAATATAAAACAATAGCTACCTATTACTTTACTTTAGTACAAAAAATAATTTATATTTTTGACAATGCCCTCTAAATCTCTGAATATAGACACACATATAGATATTTGACTATATATGTCCATATTTTACTTTGAATCTCTGAATATAAGTATATATACACACACTCATGCACACAATACATGCACACATTGTATCCCTCCCATCTCAGAGCTCACAGAATCCCCCTGGTACAAAGTCTGACAAGGACAGGCAAATGTGTGGTGAACTAGAGGGGTCCTTTGAGGCTTCCTGGAGCCTCTCAGAGACCAAGAGCAACACGTCCCTTCCCCACTCCAGTCTTCTTGGATTACTGAGCACTTTGCAGAGCTTTTTTTAATCGCCTCCTGAAATGCGGGTTTCCTTCCTCCATCCAAGATACTCAACAAATGGAACTTGTCAACTGTGCTTATAGTAATAATCTCCTTCCAGCATTTCTCCTGACATTCTAATGCCTTCCTGAACATAATAAAAGGTCATTTTCCACCTGAATTCATCTTCTCCAAGCTACCTTATATTTCTGCAAATCCAAGTTTCAACAAGTTTGATTTCATTTCTTCTACAGTATTTTATTTGCTTTAACCAAGCTAAAATCCCAACTGCAACTGCAACCCTGCGATCTCCTCTAATTGCCTGAGTGGGGATTATATTTTATTGGCTGACTGGGTAATGTACAGCATTGTGAAAGCTCAACCGTTCCTTTTGCTTGAAGTGGCAGAGAATTAAATGCTCCCTTTCAGATATTGTCCAAGGATTTCTTATGATGTTCGTTTCCCCCATCAGTTCTGTAACTTTCTATGTATCAGTTATGCCTTGATCAGTAGTCTCACCCACACATAACACAATCTCCCGGAACCACTCAGATGAGCAGGCCTCTCACTTTGTGCAACCAACTCGGGCCGTTTTGTCAGGTATTTCACAAGGCTGTCTCCAGTTGTGAGAGAGCCATTCAAGCTGCAACCTTCCAAGAGTCACCTATTCCTGGTTCCGGAGAATTCCTTTGGGTAACGGTAGTTGCATTTATCCTTGGGAGGTTCAGGTATCCCTTTAAGTGGATCATCATGGGTAGACAGTATTATCTGGAAAATAAATCCATCTGTAATGGGGGGTTATAAGGTTAAGTGGGGCTACCGGGAGCATTGCCAGGCAAAATTTTGGGAAAACCTCGGACTTCTTTGGGAAACCTGTCCATGATAATGACAAGAACCACACAGTAGGGACGCCTGGGGGCTCAGCGGTGGAGCACCTGCCGGTGTTCGGTTTCAGGTCATGACCCCAGGGTCGAGGGATGAGTCCTGCATCTGGGCTCCCTGCAGGGAGCCTGCTTCTCCCTCCCTCTGCCTTGTCTCTGCCTCTCTCTTTACTTATTTATTCTCATGAATAAATATTTATTCATTCATTCATTCATTCATTCATTCATTCATTCATTCATTCTCATGGATAATAAAATAAATCTAAAAAATAATAATAATAAAAGAACCACAGGGTACTTGCGTATCTGTTCAAACGCCCGCGGGGGGGGGGGCATTCCTCCGTGGAGCCAGTCCCCCCACTTCGGGACAGGAGTCAGGACTGCTCGTCACCGTCACCGACAGCAGGCGCGGTGGCCCTTCCCGCGGGGTAGGACCCCGGGCGCCCCCCGCCGTGGCGCGGACAGGACTCCCTCCGCGGCTTCAGGCCCAGGATCGCAGCGCCTGGCCAGGCCCCAGCTGCAGCGACGCGCCCTCGGGCCGCAGCGGGTGTGCGAGGCGGCGCAGGGGGGGGGGGGGACCCTGGGGCGCTGGGGACCCGCGGGCGCGAGGGAGGGTCCACGAGCGGATGGCAGCGGGTTGGGGGGGGGGGAGCAGGTCAGCTTCCCGCCTCGCGGGCTGCGCTCCACACCAGCTCGGCTCTGCAGGAAGGGCGGGGGGGCGGCGAGGCCGGAGGCGCAGGGGGAGCCCGACGAAAGCATCGCTCTTTTCCTTGTTCTTTCCTTCTTTTTTTTTCCTCCCTACCTTTATTGTATTTCATTTCTTTTTTTGCTTTTTAAGATTTATTTATTTATTCATGATAGACACAGAGATAGAGAGGAGAGGCGGAGACACAGGCAGAGGAGGAGCAGGCTCCACCGGGGCCCCACGCGGGACTCGATCCCCGGTCTCCAGGGTCACGCCCTGGTCTGAAGGCGGCGCTAACCGCTGACAACCCGGGATCCCCTATTTCATTTCTTTATTATTTTATTTTATTTTATTTTTTTTTTTATTATTTTATTATTTTTTTTTCATTTTTTTTTTTTTTTCTTTATTTTATTTTACTTTTATTTTTTATTTTTTTTTTTTTATTTTACTTATTTTATTATATTTTATATTTCATTTTATTTTTTTTTTTTTATTATTAATTTATTTTTTATTTTTTATTTATTTTTTTTCATTTATTTTATTTTATTTCATTTATTTTATTTTTTATTTTACTTTATTTTATTTATTTTATTATTTCATTTTATTTATTTTATTTTTATTTTACTTTATTTTATTTATTTTATTATTTCATTTTATTTATATTTTATTTTATTTCATTTTATTTTTATTTTATTTTATTTTTTATTTTACTTTATTTTATTCTTTTTTTTTTTTTAATTTTTATTTATTTATGATAGTCACAAGAGAGAGAGAGGCAGAGACACAGGCAGAGGGAGAAGCAGGCTCCATGCACCGGGAGCCCGACGCTGGGAACTCGAGTCCCGGGTCTCCAGGATCGCGCCCTGGCCAAAGGCAGGCGTCCAAACCGCTGCGCCACCCAGGGATCCCTATTTTACTTTATTTTATTTATTTTATTATTTCATTTTATTTTATTTTATTTCATTTTATTTTTATTTATTTTATTTTTTATTTTACTTTATTTTATTTATGTTATTATTTCATTTTATTTATTTTATTTTTTACTTTACTTATTTTATTATTTCATTTTATTTATTTTATTATTTCATTTCATTTATATTTTATTTATTTTATTATATTTTTATTTTATTTTTTTGTTTTGTTTTGTTTTGTTTTGTTTTTTACTACCAAGTGCAAAAGCAAATCATCCACCACTGCTGGTTCGGGGAACATCCGTTATTTAATGAAAACAAAGAGCAGTTTTTTTTTTTTTACCCCTTCTTATTCTTTGTAATCAATGCAGTAGCACTGCTTCTCTCTCTACCTTCTCGTTCTTCTGCCCCAATTTATTCTCTCATTTGCCACCCTCACTGCACCCCTAGCATAATTCCCTGGTCTTTTGGATTAATTGACGACTGTCTATCAGTTTTCTAAGTCCTGGGCATCAGGTTTTTATCTGCATAAAGGCCTTCAGAGGAAGCTATTCCATTCATGCCTTGCACTCCCCATGTTCCAGTCCTTTCTAGTCCAAGGGTTTCATTATTAAGTGAGCTGTGTCCCTCCCTCCACCCCCTGGGTCCCCCGCAGGAACACACATTTTCATTCCAGGCCCCTTGCATTCCAACCCCTTGCTGGGTTGCTTGCTGTTTTTGCCCTCGGGCTCTCCAAGCACATCAAAGAAGTTTGCTTTGACTGTCCTTAGACCCAGGTGGTGCCTAGCGGTGGGGCTGCTCGGCAGTCTGGGAATCCAGCACCTCTTCACTTTTTTTTTTTTTTTTCCTGAAGGCTGTTTTAGTTCCTAATAACAAAAACAGTAGAAATACTTAGACAAAACTGGAAAGTAGGGTAATTTGCCTTGTCCTGTGCACTCCCAATACGATCCTTTTCTCTCTCCTCCCCTCCTTGTCCTCCTCTACTCCCCCTCTCCATCAGCACCGCAGCTGCTGGCATCCGGAAAGTTCATTCAAAATCCAGGACTCACATATGAGAAAAGAGCTGGTAACTATCACTTCAGCTGTGCTGTAAAGTAGCACAACATTCAACCAAGAAACATGCGTTGAACACTTCCTAGGTGCCAGACACTGGGAAGTGGTCCAAGGACTGCAAAGTTAAGTGTGCTGCTTGCTTTCTTTTTTTTCTTCATCACTCTCTCTCCTCCTGCCACGCTCCTAGCTCTCCTACCTCCCCTATCGTTACCATCAAAAACATTATCTTGTATAATATTCATCAGCCCTTAATGTATGGCAGATACACGGGTAGGAGCCTTACATGCATTTTCTCTTTTAATTATTATGAGGACTTTTATGATGGAGCATTTCATTTTATAGGTGAGAAAACTTGAGATTAAAGAAGCTGAGTGGCTTCCTCAAGCTCATATATATAGTGTGTGCTGGTGCAGGGGTTTGTAAACCAGACAGTCTGACTCCAGACTTGTGGTACATCACTTCTAAGGAGTCACTGTTTCAGTGGAGGAGCCCAGACTTACAAACAGATAAATATAATTCAAAGAGGTGAGTGCTAGCATTGTAGGAATACAGAAGCAGCATGACTAACACCGCCCAGGTGGCTCCGGGAAGGCTTAAAAGCCAACTTGACTTGTGAGGTGGGTCTTGAAACAGGAGTAGGAGTATCCCAGGAAAACAAAGGGACGGGATGGTTGGTGCACTTTGGGCTGAAGAAACTATACCAGCAATGTCTCAAGTTGAGAAAGGCTGCCACGGTTATGTTTAGGAAACAGTTCAATCTGATTACATGAAGGGTTCCTGAGATAGTGTTGTGATATGAAACTAAGATCGTCCAATAGGAAACTAGGGGCAAGAATGTCAAGGACTAGAGATTTTGCTGGGAAGTTTGGCTTTCATCTTGTAGGTAAAATGACTCCAGCGGAGATTTTAAAGAAAGGGAGTGACATAATCAAATTTGTCTTTCTATTGGACTGTTTGTCTTAGGATGGCCAGGGGAAGTCTGGGAAGAGGAAAGTAGAGCCAGATGCCAGGGATACCGGTTGGGAACTTGCTGTACAGATGATGGGGGCCTGAGCTAGGAGCTGTGAGACTGGAAAGGAGGGATTTTGTTCACCGAAGAAGATTGGCGTTAGTGTGCTACCTGTTTCTTAGAACAAGGGACTTCAGGCACAAATAATTTTGTTCAAAATAAAAAGACCTCTTAAAAGAGCCCCAAACCAGTCCTTTTGCTTTTACAGGCATAGTTAAAGTCTGTGAAACTTAGGAAGATTAAACCACACAATCGACTAGTGGAAGAATGATCATAGCTGCCTTTTATTTAGAGACTATGGTCCACATACTTAGCATCTCTTAAAACATTTGACCCTCCTAATTTTTGAAAATAAGTACAAAGCAACTCCTAAGTCCATTTAACAGATGAGGAAGCTGAGGTCAGTAACCTGGTAAAGGCTGCACAGATAATTAGAGACAAGGGGGATTCAAAACTAGCGTCATCTGATCCCAGAGTTCCCACAGTTTTTATATGTTGTGTACTAAGATTGAAATGGAGACATCCTTACTCCTAAACTAGTGCTCTCTTCGCTAGGTGTTCCTGCCTTTCTCTGCTGCAATGTGCAAAGAAATACCCGGGCACACATTCCGCATATCCAAATGCCGATGCTGTCAATATGCTCTAAAGTAGCATTTACTGGGGATTCCCTATCACATACACTAAGCAAGATACTACGATGATCCTTTTTTTAACATTGTGGCTATTACAGTGAAAGAAAGGGCAAATCCGAGTGATGTCAACATGCAACCAGAATCATTCCTGATCAACGTTTTGAATGGTACATCAAGGGCAATGATTTAACAGCCAGCTCTCAAACACAAAAACCAAACAGCTCAAAAAAAACAAAAACAAAAAAACAGCTCTGATTCGTAGTGTGGCCAATTCCAGTTTCCAGGGGGTACAAGTCCTCTACAATAGTAGATTTCAAGCTGCCATTGTGACATCACTGAAGTCATCATTGGGAAGTCAGTCATGCACACAATGGCTCTGGAGAGCCTCCAGCATACAACTGCACCTTGGAGTGCAGCAGACGTGGGCTGTGTGTGAGAAAGAAGTAGAAGAGATCTGGGGTAATCCTTGGAGAAAGAAGGGGTAGTGAAGGCTGGGATGAGGATTAGGTTAGTTATATTCAAAGAAAGTAGACAGACTGAGCTCATTTGTAGTTAGATCAACTTGAAAGTGTGATTTAGAATTGGCTGGGGGCAGCTCTGGCTTAAAGTTTACTATCCCTGAGGGGTGGAAATTTGCTAGTAAAGAGAGATCCAAGCTCCCTGGACTTTTCTTAAATTTTCAGAAGACATTTGTCTAAAAGGCTGATACAACCAAAAACAGATTCAAAAGACTGGAAATCAGGGTTACATGAATCAAAAAGATTGGCCAATGTGGATTTTTGGCTAGTTATCTCTATTTCTCTTTCTTTATGGCAAGATAAATTGATGGAAAATGAGCTTTAGTGAATATACACACTATAAAGGTGAATAAACTTACTAAGTGCTCACTTTCAAAAGAGGTCCTGAGGGGCTCCTGACGGGCTCAGTCAGTGGATTTCGTGACTCTTGATCTTGAGGTTGTAAGTTCCAGACCCATACTGGGTGTAGAGATTACTTAAAAATTAAAAAAAAAAAAAAATCTTGAGGGATGCCTGCGTGGCTCAGTGGTTGAGCCTCCTCTGCCTTTGGCTCAGGGAGTGATCCCGGGGTCCGGGTTTGAGTCCCATGTCAGGCTTCCTGCATGGAGCCTGTTTCTCCCTCTGTCTGTGTCTCTGCCTCTTTCTCTCTCTGTCTCTCATGAATAAATAAATAAAATCTTAAAAAAAAATTGAAAAAAAGGAAGAAAGAGAGAAAGAAGACAAAAGAGGTCCTGAAGAAATACCCATTTGTTCTGTGAGACAGTCTGAATGTACCTTTTAATAACCCTGTATCCAGGAGAAATCAATATATTTACAAGTACTTCAGAATATTTGTCTTGTCACTCTGAGCATAAAGCAATATCAATGCTTCTCTTATTCCCACATAATCAGTGCACAGGATAGTAAGGAGAAAAAACATTAACAAGTATCTGCAAATGACACCTGTTTTCCTTCCGTGGCAACAAGCTAGCCCTTTACAAGGAGAAAGGATGAAAACAAAATTAGTTTCCTGATGATGATGATATTTCTATCCCCTCCCCATCCCCCAATGACCAAAAACCCTTGTTATACATAATCTCAGCAGAAAACATAGTCATCCTAAGAACCGATAAAAAAGAATATAAAGAGGGCACCTGGGTGGCTCAGTGGTTGAGCGTCTGCCTTTGGCTCAAGTCATGATCCCGGAGGTCCTGGAATCGATACCCACATGAGGCTCCCCACAGGGAGCCTGCTTCTCCCTCTGCCTATGTCTCTGTCTCTCTGTCTCTTTCTCTGTGCCTCTCGTGAATAAATAAATAAAGTCTAAAAAAAAAAAAAGAATATAAAGGAAATGAAATGGAGGTCTACTGTTTTGTTTGCTGTTTGGAGAATGGCCCCCCACTCCTGTGATTCTGAGTACTGTCACTCATGATACCCACCTGCCCTGGCTGCAGGCGTGGACATTTGCCTCAGGTCTGAGCAGTCATGGTCCTGGATCTTTTAATTCACAGTAAATTACTCAAGAGATTAGTAAAGCCAATCAAACTTTTTTTCATAAGTGGGCAGATACCTCTCCCTTTAGGATTTCAGTCTCTGTGCATATAGGCTAAGGCCTGAAAATAATCATCTTCTTAGTATGTAGACTGCAAAAGAGGAAATTGAGAAAATAGTCAAAGACAAGCAAAGGCATGTGAAGCTAAGGTATGGAAAAAGGACAAAGAGCCTTGACAATCTTGTTCAAAGGCCTTGATCCTGCTATGCCTAAACATCTACATTTGGAATTCCCAGTCATTTAAACCCATAGAATACCTTCTGGTTGCTTTTCTTTTTCTTTCTTTCTTTCTTTCTTTCTTTCTTTCTTTCTTTCTTTCTTTCTTTCTTTCTTTCTTTCTTTCTTGTTAAACTCCTTGAACTAAAGTTTTTGTCACTTTTAGTTGAAACTAACCTATTACAAAAACCTTAGTAAAAAGAATTCCCTAACATTATGACAAACTCTTGCTGGCTGACTGAGATTATGAAAATAATGTCTCCTTAAAAAAAAAAAAAAAAAAAATTTGGAGGCAGAGGAGCGAGGATGGGAAATATCAAGAGCTAAATTTCTTTTTTGGCCTGTATTCTAAGATATGTTAATTTATTTTATTTGGTTTCTCTCATCTGTGACTCATCTCTCTTTGGGCATCTCTTTCTTTTATTGGCATATAGACCACAATACAGTCATTTCTTTATTCATAAATTATCATGGCTTTATTATCTGCCTCAAGATGCTGAGCCTCCACAGAACAGGCAAAAGACAAGGTATTAAGTTGGGATGGAAAAGAGGAGAGAGAGATGCTGCTGATCGTTTTAGAACTGGAAGAACAACTCGGCATCAAGTCTTTTCTTTTTAACTTTCATGGCAGATATTTAAGCAGATGGTGAAGAATCACCTCAAGATAGAGTCATCTGGAATTTTTCTTAGTTTTTCTGAGAAGATCCCAGAAGTTGAAGACTGTAGGAGGGACAAAGTGGGAATAGAAGA
Organism: Canis lupus familiaris; assembly: GCF_011100685.1. Classification (NCBI taxonomy): domain Eukaryota; kingdom Metazoa; phylum Chordata; class Mammalia; order Carnivora; family Canidae; genus Canis; species Canis lupus. Next base: position 24,432 of record NW_023331433.1, read on the forward strand.
TGATTCAGTTGCTGGCCTGGGGAAAAGACCTGAGTAACTAAGGGTCTCAGGCCCAGTGGTGCAAGACCCCATCTACTTAAGCTTCTCAAGTCCCCGTTGACGGGGTTTTGCCTTTAAAGGTTGAATGTAGTGCCTATTGAGTCCTGAAGTCAAAATTTGTCTAAGCCCCGAAAAAATCTAAGGAATAACTCTGGACCTTGCCATCTTTTGAAATGTCCTTGAGTCTAGGAAAAATAATTGAGAGTTATATTCTTTGGGAATTTTCTTATAACTTGATATGTTAACCACCTCTGGACAAAATACTTCACTCTATAACCTGGATGTCATTCTCTATAAAAAGGCAAATCACTTTCCTTAAGAGATGTATCAATTAACCAGTTTTAACAGAATTACAAAACTGGAAGCAATAGCCTAAAATTATTTAATTTACCAGTTAGAATACATCACAGATACCGGTAATTTCAATGAAAGCATGTACATGTTACAAATCTTTTCATGCGTTGTCTTATATAGCTTTTACAATATGCATTGCATTTTCTCACAGGGATTTCACCTTGAGGTACAATTATTAAGTGAATTTCTTGCCCTTACAAAGAAAAGTAAACATATTAAACACCTCCATGCAAAGTTAAAATGCTAGACACTAAATTAAATATTTGTCCTATAGCACTGCTAACCTCATAGGTTATGAATCATCTGTGTTTGTGGAATACATTGCTTTATATTATAATTTTGCCAAATCCACCCTGTAAAGAACAAAGTATAAAGAACATTGAGGCTTAAAATCTTGAACACTGAACCGCCTCTGTAGACTTTTCAATATTGGTACTGCATCCCTAATCATGCCTTAGTGAAATGTTATACAGAACATTATTCAGAATGTTTGTTCTGAAAAGAGTTTGGGTAAATGCACTATATTAGAAATTGATTAATGTTATCTGATATGCATCCAAATTTTTCTATTACCCTGAGAATTTGACTTAAAAGTTATAGGGTGTCTTGTATATTTACTGTAACTGAAAGTGGTCTATTTGCATTTGAGCAAAAGTGGTAGCCAAAGCTGTGTTAATTTTCGTGAAGTCTTGTGACTTCTGGGACTGTGTTACCTTGTCTGTCAGATGATGTAGTTGGATTGGCTCAGTGGTTTTTTTTAAAAAAATTTTTCTTTCTAAAATATATTTATTATTGGAATATAGTTAACATACAATGTTATATTAGTTTTAGGTAAACAAGTTGGTGATTTGACAATGCCATGTATTACTCGATGCTCACCACCAGTATAGTCACCACCTGTCATCATATAATGTAGTTACAATATTATTGACTATATACCTATGTTGTACTTTTAATCTCCATGACTTACTTATTTTTTAACAGGAAGTTTGTACTCCTTAATCCTCTTTACCTATTTTGTCCATCCTCCCATTCCCTGCCCCTCTGGCAACCACTAGTTTATTCTTTGTATATATAAGCCTATTTCTATTTGCTTGTTTGTTCATTTTTTTAATTCCATATATAAATGAGATCATACAGTATTTGTCTTTCTCTGTCTTATTTCACTAAGCCTAATATCCTGAAGATCCATCTTCATTGGGTAGCCCAGGTGGCTCAGTGGTTTAGTGCCACCTTTGGCCCAGGGTGTGATCCTGGAGACCTGGGATTGAGTCCTGCGTCGGGCTCCCTGCATGGGGCCTTCTTCTCCCTCTGCCTGTGTCTCTGCCTCTCTCCCTCTCTGTGTCTCTCATGAATAAATAAACAAAATATCAAAAAAGAAAAAAAAATCCATCTTCATTGTCACAAATTGAAAGATTTCATTTCTTTCTATGACTAATATCCCATTGTGTATATACCCCATCTTCTTCTCCATTCATCTATGGATGAACATTGGATTGCTTCCATATCTTAACTATTATAAATAATGCTGCAATAAACATAAGGGTACATATATCTTTTCAAATTAAGGTTTTTGTTTTCTTTGGGTAAATATCTAGAAGTGAAATTACTGGATCATATGGTATTTCTATTTTTAATTTTATGAGAAACCTCCATACCATTTTCCATAGTGACCGCACCAATTACCAATTTATCTTTCCACCAACAGTGAGCAAGTGTTCCTTTTTCTCCACACCCTTGCCAACACTTATTATTTCTTGTCTTATTTTAAAAAGATTTCATTTACTTATTTTTATTTTAGAGAGAGAGAAAGAGAGCGTGAGTGGGGGGAGGGGCAGAAGAAGAGAGAAAGGCTCTCAAGCAGACTTCACACTGAATGTGGAGACTGACACAGTCCTCGATCTCATGACCCTGAGATCATGATCTGACCTGAAACCAAGAGTCAGATGCCCAATCAAATGAACCACCCAGGCACCCCTCTTGTGTTTTTGATTCTAGCCATTCTGATAGCTGTGAGGTGATATCTCATTGTTATTTTAATTTGCATTTTAGTGATGTTGAACATTTTTTTTTTCCTGTGCATGTTGGTCATCTGAATAAACATTTGAAAAATGTCTATTTGGATCTTCTGCCTATTTTTTAATCAGCTTTTTGGTGTTGAGTTGCATAAGTTCTTTATATGTTTTGTATATTAACCCCTTATCTTCTCCCTTTCAACTGGGTGCTTTTTTTGTTTGGGTTTTCTAACTTGTGAAAAGCCATAAAATTTAAGGAGGCAGTAAAACATCAGGCTGCTTATCAAACTTTAGCTAAAGAAGCCCCACCTGTATCAGTTTACTGTTACTTTGATTGTTACTACCTTGCACAATCATTTATTGTTCATCCATGTATTCAGGAATTCATTAAGTCATTAATCAAATAGTATTGCGGGCCTACTATGCGTCTGTCTATTCTACGCATATAACAGAAAATAAAAGACATAATTTCTATTCTTGTTGAGCTTTCAGTCAAGCAAAGAGAGGCAGATATTCAATATTCAGTGTTTAAGATATATAAGTTAAATATATATTATGTTGTATGGTGATAGAGTCTATGCAGAAAAAATGAAGCAGAAAGGGAGATAAAGTATTGAGGCTAGGGGTTGAAATTTTATTTTATTTATTTATTTATTTTTACTTCTTTATTTTTCTTAAGAGAGGGAGTGGAGGAGGATAGAAGGAGAGAGGGAGAATCTTAAGAATCTCCATGCTGGGCATGGAGCCCCACGTGGGACTTGATATCACAACCTTGAGATCATGACCTGAGCCCAAATTAAGAGTCAGACGCTTAACTGACTGAGCCACTTAGGTTTCCCTGGGAGTTGAAATTTTAAATAGTTAATCATTAAAAGGGTCAATAGAAGGTAACATTTGAGGATATACCCTGAAAGAGGTGATGGAGTAAGCCCCACTAATAACTGTGGAAAAAAAGTTCCAAGGATTAGAAATAGCAAATGCAAAGTCTCCGACGTGGGAATATTGTAGGTATATTTAGGAGTTGTGAGGAGACCACCATGGTTTGAATGATTCAACAGGGGAGAAGTAGGAATTTGGACTTCAGAATAAGCCTACATTAGAAGAAAAAGGTTTGTATTTAAATAAAGATTCATCTAAATTACCTGTGAGGCTCTGAAAAGCATTAAAATTTTAAGGCTCTTTCTTATATTGCATAATCAATGAGCCTTTATTCAGTGTTATTAAGCCTTTCCCCCCTAATTATTATCACTCCTTCGGGATTATATGTTTATCTAAGCATTTCTTCTTCATACTTTCCTGTAAAGTCAACCGTCTTACTTATTTTAAGGGGAAATGGTATGGATAAACTGAAAGTTGTATTTAATTAATTTGGCTTTCTGAAAGCCCATTAAATCCATGGTGATTTGTTTGCTTTAAAAAATCAAATGTTCATTGTTTTCTTATTTCTATAGTCATTATATTTCCACCTCAAATTCCTGAATGAGCTTTTCATAGATTGCAATGGCTAGTAGGTATATGGCAAAGCAAGTAGAGATAACTAGATAACTTCATGAGAATTAATCAAGTTAATTTTTTTTCCTTTAAGGTATCAAGTATCTGAATAACCACACTCTGAGACTCATTTTACTTACTGAAAACTTAAAGAGCGGTTTATGTCAGTTGAAAGTTGACAATATGCAGAGAACTCTGAAGAGAAGGTGAAAATAAACCAGTACACTTTTTGAGTAAACTGTTTGCACCTACTGAAATCACTAATGAATTATGAGAGTTTGATACACTCAGAGTTTTTGACATTCATTTTAGTTATTGTTAAGTTCCATGGCTAAATAGTTTAGCTAGACTCTTTTGCCCATTCCTCATGCCTAAGACAGGAAGGAAAATGACTAAGTGGATTTCTATGTTGAAATAGCTGTGCATTTCTTTTTGTACCCACACACTAAGCAATCTACAGTTTGAAGTAAGAACATAGTGTTTAGCATAGGCTTTGGAAGTTTTTGCCTTCCTGAGCTCCAGGGATAAATCTTTATTAGCTAATGTTATTGAGGACACGAGTTGCAAAATTTATTAACACGATGACTGATAATACTGTTTAACAATTGAAATTAAACAATACAATTCAAGAGAACACTTCTTAGTAGGACAGATACCCATCTGCCCTCCAATCCATATCTAGAGTGATTCTAGGAATTACTGACGTTAAAAAATCTTAGGGTCCAGAAATATATCAGAGTTTTATCTTTTTTTTTTCCAGAGTTTTATCTTATATCTACATAATCTCTATGACTCTTTAAAATATTCGTATCTTCCTAGACTTAATATAAATCCAATTTAGCCCTCTGTTTCAATCTTTGACATCAGTGCATTAACCCAGATCCTTGCCCATCTCCTGCCTGGTCACTTAGAAATTTTACTAGTCAGGCTTCTATTCTCAGCATGCCTTCCCTCCTCCCCATTTCAGCCTTCTTTTTAAACAAAAAGGCATGGCCCTTCTTGTTTTATTCTCATTAATGTCAAATAGTTTTTATCACTCTCTTCCTCCGGTAGATTAAGTTTCTTCACTTTATATTTCAAAGTTTTCACTATGGTGACTAAGACTTGACTCATTTCCCCTTGCCTTTCCTAAACTTTAGTCTGCCTAGTTGTGATATTATGATTTATAATAAGAAATATGTATTTGGTCTTGGACCCATTCCAGGTACAAAGCTCATAAAACTCTTGGAATTTTTTAAGTGATAAGAGCAAGGTGTCTTTTGTTATGTTAATGAGTTACTTTGGGAAAGCCCTGGGGCAATCTAAAGATAGGGGTTGGTTGCTAGGAGAATCAACTGTGTGATTAGAGGGTTGGAACTTTCAGTCCCATCCCTCCTGGGAGGGGTAAGGGTGCAGAGACTGAGTTAAATCACCAGCGGCCAATGATTTAATCAGTCGTGCCTATGTAGAGAAGCCTTTACAAAATCCGGAAGAACCAGGTTCAGAGAGCTTCCAGGTCGTTGAATATGTGGAGATGTGGGGAGAGTTGTGTGCTCAGAGAGCATGAAAGCTCTGCTCTCCTCACACACCTAGCCTCATCAATCTCTCCCATCTGTCTGATGCTATCTCCAGGTAGATAATGTCAGAATTGAGCTGAATTGTAGGACAATCAGCTAGTGTCTGAGAATTGATTGGTGGTGTGGGGAAAAGACAACACATTGGAATTGATACCAGAATCATACTAGTCTTGAAACCCCTTTCATCTCCTTATATCATTATCTTTTATAAATTTGTTTCAAGGTTTATGTTCTATAGAAAAAACAACTCTTTATCATCACTTACCATTCAAACAAATATTTTTAGAGTGCTCAATGTATTTGCAAAGTATTAGCTAGAAATGTGTAAATCCCACTGGGGAGGTAGGGGGAAGAAAGTGAATTAGATTTATTGCATGCCCTTGAACTGCATACAAATTTTGTTCAAAAACTAGGATGGCACAGGGAGCACTGTGATATAAGGTGGTAGGGAAAAATGTCATCAGTCTCCAAAGCCATCTTGGTGATATTTCATTTCCAGTGGGAAATTGTTTACATTAGAACAACAACACAAATCATCTCAACTTTTCAAATGTTCACCCGCCTGACCTGACTATGTTGTCACATTCTGTTGTTTAATGTTTTAAAACAGGGCAAAAGGTCCTAGTCTGAGCTTTAGAGGTCTTCAGTTCTCATCTTAATAGATTCTAAGTAGGAAATTAGCCTACTGTGCTTTGAACATACTGTCCTGATAGATGATTTCTTTTTTATTGAAAATGCAAAACTCTTTTCATGTTCTTGGTAGCATGAAATATATTTTCTCTGGCTGAACATTGTTCATTTATCTCTTCCAGTAAGAAGTACCCAGTATGATGCTCTGATGCATGGATAACTGGTAAATATTATTGGAATACTATGTATTCTTAGTTTAACAAAAGCAGTTGTGATCCAGATGCAGCTGGAAAAGTTCTTCCTCTAAAGAACAAGATAAGGTAGATAAAATCCCCTATTCCCTAGATTTCAAAGGACAAACATTCTCTTCACTACATTATTTTGTGGGGCTTATATTCTCAAATTTCTTAACTCTGAGTTTTTGCTTACAGTAAATTACGTCAGTCTAAAAATGGCCTTGACATCTCATATGCACTGTGCTGGCTCATACAGATAGGATGCACTGCTTGATTAGTTAATTTCCCCAAGGAAAATGTGTTTGAGGGTAGGAGACTTTATTAAAGTTTTCAGATGATGAACAAATTTATATCTAATTCAAGCCTTCCAACAAAAAGTCATAAATTTATTGTTAGACATCTCTGATAAGCAAAGTGGATAATGATGAGCAAACTGGATAGGGATGAAGCTCTAAAATCAAATATGTTTTCTCTGGCTGAACATTATTCATCTGACCTCTTGTAGTAAGAAGTAGCCATTATGATGCTCTGATGCATGACTAAAACTGGCTGGTAAATACCATTGGAATCATCTAGAATCAAAGTACCTGGGGTAGAAAAGAGGCTTTATCATTATTCTGAATCATTACGTGACCTTCTTATTTCTGGGCTTCAGGCTTCATGAATAAGATGAAGACGCTGACGGCACCTACCTCATTGGATTTTTTTGAGGGGAGAATTATTTCATTAGTTTGTGTAAGTTGCTTAGAATAACCTCACATACAGTAAGTGGTCAGTAGCAGTTACTATTTAATTAAAGTATATTTAAAGGCTTTCAACCATTTCCAAACCCAAATGACTTGGTCCTTGTCCCTTCCTCTCTCTCAGCATCTTCCCGTCACTCCCCTGTTAAACTCCTATGTTTATTTTTTATTATTTTATAATTCCTACCTTAATTTTTATTATGTTGTTTAATATAGAGTAGTATGACCATCACTTTCTTGGCCTTAGCTAAATATAGCTAATAGCCTTTGGAGTTACTGTTGCAAGTGGCTTATCAAGGCATTTTTCCTAAACTATGACATATTCTTCTATGAGACTCTACAAATATGTATTATACATACACACGTGTGTGTATATATACATTGGTTTCAGAATTCCACACATGTGTATGTGTGCAAAATATCCTTAATTTATAGAATATATTTTGATCCAATCTAGCCGTAACCTTTGAAGGTGGGTACTTTACTATGTCATCAAACTTTAATTATGAGACTGACTTTTGCTCAAGGTCAGTCGCTGAGTAAGGGCAGAGCAGGAGATTTTTAACTAGACTCTGACTACTCTCCAAAGCCAGACCTCTTTCTATTATACCTACCGGTTATTTGTGTGATCTCACTTAATCCTCACCAGTCTCAAGAGGGTGGCACTACTGTTACCACTTTTTTATAAGTAAAGACACTAAGGCTTTAAGAGGTTAAGTGAGTTGACCAAGACCACGTAGCTAGTAAATGTCAGAGCCTAAGTCCCTCTGTCCTTTTGCAGATTTACTTTTCAACTCCCATCTCAAAACAAAAGGGGCCAGATAGACACAGGAGGGGATCCAGGTTGAATCCACAGTCAGGATGATGTGTTGTAGTAGAAGCTACTTAAAGTTGCTGTTAAAAGAAGAACAATTTCCCAAAGGAATTCTAGGAGATCCCTTCGGAATGTTAGCAATTCAAACCCAGCTTATGAAACACTGAATTAAAAGGCATCTGTCTCCTAGCATTAGCTTCCTGTTGGTTCACAAGATGCAAATAAAATGTTAATGTTAAATCCAAGCAGGGAAAACTACTTATTGGAAAGGAAAGATCTGTAAGAGCTCTCCTCTAGAACCAGTTACCATAAAGAGAACCGGCGGGGGGTGGGGGAGAGATGGGGGGGGGGGAGACAAGACAGGCAAGCTTTTGACAAAAATCACAACTGAAGATGGAGCTTAGTAGTTCCCAGCATAAAAAGATTAAAAGAATCCAGAGAGCACTGAGTGTGCGCGCGCGCGTGCACGTGTATGCTTGTTTTAATGAGCTTCCCCTGCCTGCAGCCCCCCTCGCCCCCCTCTAGCTTGGTGACCCGAAGCCTTCTGATGAAAGCGCGGTGTGTGACGATTACTAGCTGACACTCTCGGCTGCAGACTAGCCTCACACGGAGCTGAGCCCGTGACGCTCGGAGGGCTGTTTACTGCCCTGGCGAAGTGGTTCAGGGGCCACGATTTTGTTCTGCTTCGGGGATGAGAGCCGTGATCCCGCATCCCTGGTTGGGAGCCACGTAAGGGCTCCGACAGCTCGGCCCTGGGGTGCTGGAGGACAGCACTCCTCCGTGGGCTCCGCTCTGGAGAAGACCCAGCCTCCCGATGCTCCCCCCCACCCCACACCCCCCGCCCCGGGAGATGGTCCAATCTTTAGAAATTGCCAGACAAGCCCGTCCACCTGCTGGGATGCCTGGCTTTCTGGACCGAGCCAGGAGGAGCTTGGCTTTTAACCTTAGAGTAACTTGAGAGGGTTTTCTGTTTGCAACTTAAAATCGGCCCGCTTGATTCAAAATACAAGACACACGCTCTGGCAAGTAGACGCGGGGAAAATCCGGGTGGACGAAGTACGGTCTAGAGATTCCTCATGTAATTTCCCCTGGGAAAGAGTACGTATTTTCTGTTTGGTACTCGGGCAGTCGACTCAGGGCACCTGCCTCCAAGAGAAGGGGTGTTGGAGGGGCGGGGGGATCAGCTCGGCATCTGGACTGCCCGGTTCCAGAGACCTCGCAGGAGGCCAGTGGCCACCCCTCGCCTCCCCCTCGCCGCCTCCTCCGCCTCCTCCGCCTCCCCCCTCCCGCTCCAAGGCGCGCCCCCCCCACCCGCGCCCCCCCACCGTCTCTGCCCCACTACTCTTCCATTGAAGGTCGAGTCTGCAACATCACCCGCCGAAAAATCCCCCGCGGAGCGAGCCACCGGAATAGGCGTCTGGGGCAGGCGTGTTTGGTGGCCGGGCGAGGCTGGGCGCGCTCCAAGGAATGCGGGTCCGCTCGGGAGGACCTAGGTAAAGCCGCTGGAAAGGGCGGTCCCCGCGGCTCGGCCTCTGCTCCCTATTGGCCAGCGCGGTCCCGGGGGCGGGGCCGGCGGAAAGCCCCCGCCTACGGAGGGACCTCCCCGCCCCCCCGGCGCGCGCGGCTCCAACCTCCGCTCCCTATTGGCCAGCGCCGTCCCGGGGGCAGGCGGTCCCCGCGGCCCTCCCCGCCCCCCCCGGCGGCGGCGCGGCTCCGGCCTCCGCCCCCTATTGGCCCAGCGCGGTCCCGGGGGCGGGGCCCTGCGCGGGGAGCCCCTCCTACTTCGGGACCCGGGAGCCGGCGGGCGCCTCCCCCGCGGACTTGCAGCGCGGGACTCCGTGTGCGGACTCGTGTCCTGCAGCGCTCTAGGCTGCGGGTCGGCGCTCCAACCACCTGCCGGCCGCTGCGTCCTTGGAGCGGGGAGAGGAGAGAGGAGCGAGGAGGGAGGGGGCCGGGGGAGGAGAAAGGCGGCTTACACAACGCCTTCCAGTCCTCCACTCAGAGCAGCCCGAGGACCGCCGCCGCCGCCGCCGCCGCCGCCGCCACGGCTCTGCCACCTGAGGAGACCGCCTGGACCCGCCGCGCGGCTGCCACCCCGGCCACTGCGCCCGGCGCCGGGCTGCCTGGACACGCCGCCGCGACCAGCACTGTTGCTACTAGTATTATTCCAAGAGAAGGAGAATAACCGACCAGCCTAAAAGAGCCACGTCCACCTTTTCCGAAAATACTCCGGTGTCTCCGGGGAAGAGCGGGCGCTCGGCGCCGGCAGGAGCAGCCCGGGGCCCCGGGCAGGTGCCGCAGGGGAGGGAGCAAGAGTTGGGGCGCTGCGTGGTGCGAAGTTGCCTGCGGCCGGAGCCCCGAGGTCCTGCGGCCCCAGCCCGGGGGCGGCGTGCCTGGGAGGAGCCGCTGCCCCTGCGTCCGACCTGCGAGCCCGCGGGCAGCCAGGGGCCGGGGACGACGCCCCTCCTGCGGCGCGGACTCCGTCGGTGGCCCCCGGGGAGGCGCGGGAATATGGCCTCGCAGGCGGGCCCCTCCTGCCGTCTAGTCTTCTGCCTCTTGAATCTCCGCCGCCGTCCTCCGGCCAGGTGAGCAGCGGCCTCCGAGCAGCCCCCAGCGGACGTGGGCCGGGGGTCCCTGCCGGGCTCCCGCTCGTCCGGGGCGGCGCGGCAGGGGAGGGGGGACGGCGGGGCGCGCGCAGGGCTGGCCCCCGCCCGGTCCCGTCACCTGCGCCGCTCACCGGGGCCCGGCGGGTCGGCTCGAGTTTGGGCGGGGACTGGGGGCCGTGCCGACGTCTCGGGAACTTCGGGCGCTGCGGGGGCTGCGGTCCCGGGGGGCCTCGGGCGGGCCCCGGCGGGTCCCCCCCCCGCCCCCGGCTCCCGCCCCGGCGGCCAGCCCCTGCCCTCTGACCATTCCTCCAGGCTCCCGATTTCCAAGTACACGTCACTGCGCTCGGGGCAGTTTCCCTTTCGCTTAGCTCCGAGGATAGCCGCCTGCACTTTTTGGTACCAAGCCCCCGGGTCACCCCCTCCCCGCCCCGGAGGGAGGTGAAGGAGGGAGGGGTAGAGGAGAAAGGGAGGACTTTGATCGCTCCCTTAAAAAGCCCCTGCGGCTGCACTCTTGGCTTGGACGCCCCCTCCCCCACTGTCTGGGTGGGTGGTGGGTGGGGGTCGGGGTGGTGGGTGCGATCAGCAGCAGCCGGGGTTGTGAGACCTTAGTGAGCCGTTTGTGCATTTTTTAGGACCTGGGATTCAGTCTTCAGTTTTCAGTTATGTACTGAACCTCAAAAAAATAAAAAGGGCAAAATCCCCAAGAATTAAAATCTGTAGCCGGGAATCCCTTTCCGACCCCGGGGACGGCCCTGGGGCTGTCATCCTGGGACCCACGGGTCGGCTGACGCGAGCGGCTCCTAACGGGGCATCCGGTCGGCTCGCCGTCAGTTGCTGAGACCATCAGGCTCCTTTCATCGCTGGACTTGAGGATTTTTTGGAATTTTTTTTTTTTTCTCCCTTTGAAGTTTTATCTCTAGCCCTACATAGATAAGCATTTGCAAGTCAAACTCGTACTTCCTGGTTTGTTTGGGTTTTTCTTTTTTCTCCCTACCCCCCCACCCCCACCCCCCGGCTTCTGTTGGTTCTCGTGCCCTTTTCTGTAGTTTTTATTAAAGAAAGACTCCCTTCCCTTCGCGTCTTTGATTTCGGCACATCCCTTCGGTGGTTGGCACACTGAGGCCGAACAGAGGTTTGAGGGGCTCAGGCGTCCCCCAGGAGGAGAGGGCAAGGGCGGCTGGGGGCTAGAGGGGAGAGATGAGGTCGGCAGGTGGCTGCGAAACTGCAGCCCCCGCGTGGGCCGGGGCGGGGGGGGGATGATGGGGGTGCCCTCGCCCCATCCCTTTATGATAAAGTTACCTTTCTGGGTGAGCTGATGAGCTCAACCTGCAGTTCTGAGGCTGGAGAAGGAGGCATCTGTGACACAGGTCTGGCCCTGGGGCGGGGCCCGGGAAACGCGAGTCGAACCGGATTCGCAGCAGGTGGGGTGGGGGTACGGGGCCCCGCGCGGGGGGAAGGGGGGACCCCCCTCGACTTCGGCACATCGGCCAGCTCCCTTTGCAAGAAGCCCCTGGTCCGCGGCGGGAGGGACGGGAACCCAGTCTGGGGCCGCGCGGAGGGGAAGCTGGACGGGGTGAGGTGGTCGGTGAAATGCAAGCCCCCCCCCCCCACGCACCCCCTCCGCCCTCGGGTTTTCAGTTCGACCCTGTCGCCGCCCGGAGTGCAGTGTCCTCGAAGCGCACCCCACTTCCCTCTTGCGGGCGGTCGCTCTGGGATTTATTTTCCGTTGAGCCACCTCGGGGTGGGGTGGGGGTGGGGGCAGGTTTTTCCTCACATTCATTTAACTGCCAAACGGGGAAAGGTTCCGCTTTCAGACTTCCTTCTGGGTGATTCTTTTTGGAGCCGCAAGCTCGGGTCCCCAAGCCAGTGCCCAGCTGCGCGCCTCTGGGGGGAGCTGGGGCTGTCCTCGACCTCGGCCGACCTGAGGGTCGGAAACCCCAGAGCCTCCGATGAGTGGTTTCCTTGAATTTACCCGGCTGGCATATGTGCAGAAGTCTCGGGGCCGTGCCACTGTGTTTTGAAAGCAAGGTTTGTTGGCACCCACGGCGCCTTGTCCAGACCCAGGACGCGAGTCCTGCAAGGCAAGTGCGCCTCCTTGGGAGCCCGCTGCGCAGCTGAGCCGGGGGCTGCGGTGCCGACGGCTGGCCTCGTCCCGCAGACCGACCGACCGACGTACCCGCCTGCAGTCCTTGGTTTCCCGAGCTCTTGTAGGCTGTCGAGACCCGGGGAACAGGAATTGCAGTTTGTGAAACTGCCCCTGCAGATCTTTTGGTTTGTAGTCGCTGCATAGTCCTTGGTATGTTTCAGGCATGATGTGTTACCTGTTTTTTTTTTGGGGGGGGGGATATGAATTAGACCACAGAAACTGAATTCAGAGATTAAGGCCATGAAGGAAATGCTCAGCATCCCAGGAAGCAAGAATCTCATTATCCTTGTAGAAAGAGCGTCAGCCTGTGGTGACATTCTGTATTGCTTTAAAAAAAATGCTTCCCTTGATTATTTATGAGAAGGAGGTGGGACCCTTGTGGTTAACTGTTTCTTCTCGTGGGTCATTTGTGTGCACCCCCTCAGGAATTTTTCTTAATTTCTGACATAAGGTTAGTTCCAAGACATAAGTACACTTAAAGTGCCCCCCCCCCCCCCCCGGAAGGATAGCGTGTTCTCAACACATTCAGTTTTATCTCAATAGGCCTTGGGGAAAGCATCAACTCAAATGATGTCCTTGCAGACAGTCTGATGTGGGACTGACTACTAACATTTTTTAATTTAAAAACTACACACTGCTTAGTAGCCAGTAAATATTGCTTTTCTCCTTGATGATTTATTTAATCCAATAGCAATTTACAATTTAATGGGGTACTATTTTCAGTAAACTGCTTTTCTAGGCTTGGCTCAGCATCATTCACCTTTGGGCACTTGAGCAAGTTATTTCATATATTCCGGCTTTGGCTCTCTCATGTGTAGGTAGAACTGTGGGCTAAGGATCTACTCTCTGAGATCTCTTTAGCTCAAAACTGTTTCTAATGACCTCAGGTCCTAAAAGCTGATTTGGGCAAGGCAGAGAGTCATTATCCAATTGTATTTCTCTAATGCTGTCAGACAGACTGAATGGATACAGTTCATATAAATTGTGTTGCGAGAAAATGTCAGTGGAATCCAATTGTGAATTTTCCATCTTTTTTCCTACCTGTACAAATCCATTATAATACCTACTGCTTAATCCTTCAGGCTTGAACAAGGCTATTAAAAAAAAAAAAAAAAAAAAGAGTGTGTGACAGAGAGGAATTAGTCTCTCATTGTCTTGGGAAAAGAGACCCCAACAGTGGGAAAGGTTTTTAGGTCTCAAAAAACCCAATTAGTGTAACCCATCCTGGAAGACTGCCTCTATTTAAACTGCATATGTGGTTCCTAGCATGAAATATAAGTGATGGTTGATGCTGATATGTTCACAAGGCAAAGCCTAAGGATACCCCTCAACAAAATAGTTGACTTGCGAGGTGGTTTTTAAGTCCAATATAGAAGGAAGTAGAAAATAGGAATGCTTTCCTGTGCTTTAAAAATCTATACAAATCCAAAATATTTTCATAACACAATTCCAAACCTTTTTTGACTTTTTAGGAAATTCAATCTAACATCTTTTTAAATAGAATTTCGGAAGAGAATGCTTGTTTGCTGGTAACTTATTAAAAAGAGGAAAATCAATAAAAACCTACTAGTCCTAAGTGTTACCAGAATTTTTTTTTTTTTTTTTTTTACAAGAGTTAGTATTTGTGTGTTCAGTTTTTAGTTATGCCATAAGAATGTTCTGACTTTGGGAAAGCTGTTTTTCTGCTCCATCTTATTTCACATTTGCAAAATTTTCTCCCTTTGTAATGCATAGTTCTGGTTTTGGTGAAATTAATATTCCCTTGCTCAGCACTTTGAATTTTTCAACTATAACATGCTATATTAAGACTTTTATTATATTATTAATAGAAAAACACTATTACATTCATCACTTTGACCATTTTTTTAAAAAATCAGGCAAAAATGTCTTTTCTTTTTTTTTTTTCCTTTTTTTCTCACTCAAGTTTTTATGTCATTAAACAGAGGCCTTTATAAAATTGAGCACTAAGTTGTCAGCATTACTTGGTGTTAGATGGCAGTATTTTGTCATATAATATCTTAAGTACTTCACAATCACCTTGTCTTATAGTCTTAAACACATTTCTTTCTGTGCTGGCCATTTATTTAGCATAAAACATCACCAAAGAGTTCTAGCTCTCTGAAGCTGTAAACTCAAGCAGACACATGCACATATATCCCAAATATGGAGGAAAGCAACACAGGTGCAGCTTTAATAAAATAGCATGTATACCTACAAACTTGAATTTAACTTTTCTCAGTCAGTTTTATTCTTCATTTGTTATGGTTCACAAAGGCCCATTTCATTTCTTATACATGAATGTATGTGGCATGTTAAGAAATGAGCTAACTCATTGGAATATTAAAGTTTCCTTAAGAGTGGTGGGTGATGACTTAATGTTTATTTATTTGCTTACTCTTGGATATTCGCTACTTTTTATTTTCAATAAGAAGTGGTAAAGGACTGGAAAAATGTTCATTTATATTTCTCATTTCTTTTTTAATCGGGGCAGAATCTTCCTTATAGAGAACAAAGTCAAGACTAAAATATATCTTTTATATTTAAGAAGAGGATATTATAGACCATATTTGATAAGACTAAATCCTATAGTTATTACAACTATCCTTATAGTATACGGAGTATTATTATATATTTGATTACTGATATTCTCATCCAGTTGATTTCTCTGTTTGAATAATGGATTTCATATGGTTCCCTCCCTACCTTATTACTAGATGTAGTATCATATATATTTCAGCTAGGACTACTTCCAAATGTGCTGTGGTATTCAGTAATTGTTTTATGGTAACCTATTATCATAGTCCATTATTGTAGTGTATGTTCCAAGAATGAAATTAGCTTCAGTGCTTACTCTTTTATTTATCCAGTCAGTTCTCAATTATCCATTCCATTCACAGGGAAATCAGTCCAACCCAAAACAGTTTTAATCAAAGGATTGATTACTTA
>NW_023331434.1:0-39938 GCF_011100685.1 Canis lupus familiaris
GCGGAGGGGGAGCGCAGCGCGGTGGGTGCAGCGCAAGGCAGGGGGAGCAGCGCGGGCCTGGGGGTGCAGCGCAGGCCGGAGGGAGCAGCGCGGGCCAGAGGAAGCAGCTCAGCCGGGAGGCGGAAGCGCACGCCTGCGGAAGGAGCGAAGGAGCGCAAGACACAGGGAGCAACAGAGGTCCGCGGGAGCAGCGCAGATCAGTGGGAGCAGCACAGGCGAGAGACAGAGAGAAGCGGAGTCAAGAAGCAGCGCAGGGGGGCCGGCGGACAGGCTGCAGGGAGCAGCGCAGCCTTGGGGGAGCGGCGCAGACCGGGGGGAGCAGCGGAGGTGAGAGGGAGGAGGAAGGCCACACGGAGCAGCAGCAGCAGCAGCGCAGAGCAGAGGGAGCAGCGCAAAGCAAAGGGAGCGGCGCAAGCCAGAGGAGGAGTGCATCCCACGGGAGCAGGGCAGGGTGGTGGGAGCAGCGCAGGGCGTTAGGAGCAGCGCAGGCTGATGGCAGTAGCGGAGGGAGCAGCGGGGCCCGGAAGGAGGAGCGCAGGCAGTGGGCGGCACAGGCAGAGGGCGCGGCGCGGGCAGCGGGAGCACAGCGGGCTGTGGGACCTCAGCCGGCAGTGGGCGCACAACAGGCAGTGACGACGACGGGCAGGGGGCACAGCAGGCAGCGGCAGCACTGCGGGCTGCTCAGAGCAGCACAGGTAACAGGCAGCAGCGCAGGCCAGTGGGGGCAGCACAGGTCACTGCGGGGAGACCAGGCTGGGGAGCAGCACAGAGCACAGGCAGCAGCAGTGGCCTCAGGGAGTATTGCAGGCAGGGGGAGGACGGCAGGCAGGGGAGGACAGCAGGCAGTGTGGGAGGACAGCAGGCAGGGGAGCACGGCAGGCAGTGGGGGGACAACAGGCAGTGGGGACACAACAGGCAGTGGGGGGGACAACAGGCAGTGGGAGCAGCACAGGCCGGTCAGAGCAGCACAGAAGACAGGCAGCAGGGGTGCCAGGAGGAAGCAGCGCAGGGCAGCTGGCGAGCGCAGGCAGCGGGCGTGCAGCAGGCAGCGGGAGCGCAGCAGGCAGTGGGAGCGGCCCAGGCCGGTCGGAGCAGCGCACACCACCGGCAGCGGCGGTGGCCAGCGAGGGCAGGGCAGGCCGATGGAGCACGACGGCCCGAGGAAGCAGCCCAGGCCAGTGGGAACAGAGCAGGGCAGGCGTGCGCAACGCAGGTTGCTCAGAGCAGCGGAGACTACGGGAAGCAGCGGTGGCCAGAGGGAGAAGTGGCGGCTGAGGGTGCAGCGGTGGCCACGGGGAGCAGCGCAGGCCAACGGAGCCCCCGTGGCTTAAGGAAGCAGCAGCCCAGGCCAATCGGAGCAGCGCAGGTGAGCGTGAGCAACGCAGGTCGGATGGAGCAGCGCAGGCCATAGAGTGCGGCGGTGGCCAGACGGTCAGCGAAGGCGGTGGGCGCAGAAGAGATGGCGGGCGCGGCGCAGGCAGCGGGCCCACAGCGGGCAGTGGACGCTCAACAGGCCGCGGGAGCTCAGAAGCCAGCGGGCGCACCAAAGGCAGTGGGCACGCAACAGGCAGGGGGATCTTCAAAAGGCAGTGGGAGCCCGACACGCGGTGGGAGCACGACAGGCCGTGGGAGCAGCACAGGCCGGTCAGGGCAGCACGCACCATCGGCAGCAGCGGTGGCCAACGGGAGCACGGCAGGCGAATGGAGCATGGCGGCCTGAGGAAGCGGCACGGGCCAGTGGGAGCAGCGCAGGTCGATCAGAGCAGCAAAGATCATAGGGAGCGGCGGTGGCCAGAGGGAGCAGCGCAGGCGAGAGGGAGCAGCGCAGGCCAATGGAGCGGCGGGGGCTGAAGGAAGCAGCCCAGGCCAGGCAGAGCAGCGCACGTCACTGTGCGGAGCGAGCGGAGGTCGGTCAGAGCAGCGCAGACCGTAGGCAGCAGCGGTGGCCAGAGGGAGCAGCGGTGCCCGGAGGGAACGGCGCAGGCCAGAGGATGCAGTGCAGGCCAAAGGGCAACGGTGGCCGAAGAACCAGCACAGGCCAGTGGGAGCAGCACAGGTCGCCGTGGGGTGAGCACGTTGGGGAGCAGCACAGGGCACAGGCGGCGGCAGTGGCCTCAGGGAGTATTGCAGGCAGTGGGCACGGCGCAGCTGCGGGAATACGGCAGGCAGGATGAGACAATAGGCGGGGGGGGGGTACAACTGGGGGGGCACAACAGGCAGTGGGGGCACCGCAGGCTGTGGGGGGACAACAGGCTTTGGGGGGCACAACAGGCTGGGGGGGCACAACAGGCAGGGGGGCAACACAGGTGGGGGGACAACAGGCAGGGGGGCACCACAGGCTGTGGGGGGACAACAGGCAGTGGGGGCACCACACGCTGTGAGGGGGACAACAGGCAGTGGGGGCACCACAGGCTGTGGGGGACCACAGGCAGTGGGGGCACAACAACAGGCTGTGGGGAGACAACAGGCTGTGGGGGGCACAACAGGCTGTGGGGAGACAACAAGTAGTGGGGGCACCACAGCCTGTGGGGGGACAAGAGGCTGGGGGGCACAACAGGCTGTGGGGAGACAACAAGTAGTGGGGGCACCACAGCCTGGGGGGACAACAGGCAGTGGGGGGCACAACAGGCTGTGGGGGGGCACAACAGGCAGTGGGGGCACCACAGCCTGTGGGGGGACAGCAGGCTGTGGGGGGCACAACAGGCTGTAGGGGGGCACAACAGGCAGTGGGAGCAGCACAGGCCGGTCAGAGCAGCACAGGTCCTAGGCAGCAGGGGTGCCAGGAGGAAGCCGTCCAGGCCAGTTGGCGAGCGCAGGCAGTGGCGCAGCGCACGCAGCGGGCGTGCAGCAGGCTTCGGGAGCACGGCAGGCAGTGGGCGCGCGACAGGCGGCGGGAACACAGCAGGCAGTGAGGGGACAGCAGGCGTTGGGATCACAACCGGCAGTGGGGAGGCAACGAGCCGCGGGAGCACAACAGGCAGTGGCGGCAACAGGCAGGGGGAGCAGCAGAGGCCGGTCAGAGAAACGCAGATCCTCGGCAGCAGCGTCGGCCAACGGGAGCACGGCGGGCCAGTGGAGCATGGCGGCCTGAGGAAGCAGCACGGGCCCGTGGGAGCGGCGCACGTCGGTCAGAGCAGCGCAGACCCTAGGTAGCGGCGGTGGCCAGAGGGAGCAGCGCAGGCCGATGGAGCTCTGGTGGCTTAAGGAAGCAGCCCGGGCCAGTCAGAGCGGCGCAGGGGAGCGGGTGCCACGCAGGTCGGACGGAGCAGCCCAGGCCACAGGGTGCAGCGGTGGCCAGACGGGCAGCGAAGGCAGCGGGCGCAACACAGTCTGTGGTGGCAGTGCAGGCCTTGGCGCAGAGCATGTCGTCGGCGCCGCGCAGGCAGTGGGCGCACAGCGGGCTGTGGGCCCGCAGCGGGCAGTGGGAGGACAACGGGCAGTGGGAGCAGCACATGCGGTCGGAGCAGCACCGACCTGACGCAGCAGAGGCGGCCAGAGGGTGAAGCGGAGACCAGAGGCAGCGCAGGCGGCAGAGAGCAGGGCAGGAAGGACGGAGCAGCACGGGCCGGAGGGAGCGGCGCACACCACAGAGAGGAGAGCGGGCGGGGGGAGAGGGAGCAGCGCGGGGCAGAGCGAGCAGCGCGGGGCAGAGCGAGCAGCGCAGGCGAGCAGGGCAGGGGGGGCAGCGCAGGCCGCAGGGAGCAGTGGAAGGAGCAGCGCACATGAGAGGGAGCAGCACGGCCGGAGGGACAGGGTGGAGGGCAGAGGGGGAGCAAAGGCCAGAAGGAGCAGCGCAGGACATAGGGAGCAGCGCAGGGCTGGGGCAGCAGCGCAGGCCGGAGGGAGCAGCGCGGGCCGCGGAGGGAGCGCAGGGCGATGGGTGCAGCGCAGGGCAGGGGGAGCAGCGCAGGCGTGAGGCAGCAGCGCAGGACGAAGGGAGCGGCGCTGGGCATAGGGAGCAGCGCAGGCAGGCCTGGGGGTGCAGCGCGGGCCGCGGAGGGAGCAGCACAGGCCGGAGGGAGGGGTGGAGGGGAGAGGGAGGTGCAAAGGCCACAAGGAGCAGCGCAGGGCATAGGGAGCAGAGCAGGGCTGGGGGAGCAGCGCGGTGGGTGCAGCGCAGGGCAGGGGGAGCAGCGCAGGCGTGAGGCAGCAACGCAGGGCTTAGGGAGCAGCGCTGGGCATAGGGAGCAGCGCAGGCCTGCGGGTGCAGCGCGGGCCGCGGAGGGAGCGCAGCGCGGTGGGTGCAGCGCAAGGCAGGGGAGCAGCGCGGGCCTGGGGGTGCAGCGCAGGCCGGAGGGAGCAGCGCGGGCCAGAGGAAGCAGCTCAGCCGGGAGGCGGAAGCGCACGCCTGCGGAAGGAGCGAAGGAGCGCAAGACACAGGGAGCAACAGAGGTCCGC
Source organism: Canis lupus familiaris (assembly GCF_011100685.1). NCBI lineage: Eukaryota > Metazoa > Chordata > Mammalia > Carnivora > Canidae > Canis > Canis lupus. Next base: position 4,399 of record NW_023331434.1, read on the forward strand.
GGGAGCAGCGCAGATCAGTGGGAGCAGCACAGGCGAGAGACAGAGAGAAGCGGAGTCAAGAAGCAGCGCAGGGGGGCCGGCGGACAGGCTGCAGGGAGCAGCGCAGCCTTGGGGGAGCGGCGCAGACCGGGGGGAGCAGCGGAGGTGAGAGGGAGGGGAAGGCCACACGGAGCAGCAGCAGCAGCAGCGCAGAGCAGAGGGAGCAGCGCAAAGCAAAGGGAGCGGCGCAAGCCAGAGGGAGGAGTGCATCCCACGGGAGCAGGGCAGGGTGGTGGGAGCAGCGCAGGGCGTTAGGAGCAGCGCAGGCTGATGGCAGTAGCGGAGGGAGCAGCGGGGCCCGGAAGGAGGAGCGCAGGCAGTGGCGCGGCACAGGCAGAGGGCGCGGCGCGGGCAGCGGGAGCACAGCGGGCTGTGGGACCTCAGCCGGCAGTGGGCGCACAACAGGCAGTGACGACGACGGGCAGTGGGGGCACAGCAGGCAGCGGCAGCACTGCGGGCTGCTCAGAGCAGCACAGGTAACAGGCAGCAGCGCAGGCCAGTGGGGGCAGCACAGGTCACTGCGGGGAGACCAGGCTGGGGAGCAGCACAGAGCACAGGCAGCAGCAGTGGCCTCAGGGAGTATTGCAGGCAGGGGGAGGACGGCAGGCAGGGGGAGGACAGCAGGCAGTGTGGGAGGACAGCAGGCAGGGGGAGCACGGCAGGCAGTGGGGGGACAACAGGCAGTGGGGACACAACAGGCAGTGGGGGGGACAACAGGCAGTGGGAGCAGCACAGGCCGGTCAGAGCAGCACAGAAGACAGGCAGCAGGGGTGCCAGGAGGAAGCAGCGCAGGGCAGCTGGCGAGCGCAGGCAGCGGGCGTGCAGCAGGCAGCGGGAGCGCAGCAGGCAGTGGGAGCGGCCCAGGCCGGTCGGAGCAGCGCACACCACCGGCAGCGGCGGTGGCCAGCGAGGGCAGGGCAGGCCGATGGAGCACGACGGCCCGAGGAAGCAGCCCAGGCCAGTGGGAACAGAGCAGGGCAGGCGTGCGCAACGCAGGTTGCTCAGAGCAGCGGAGACTACGGGAAGCAGCGGTGGCCAGAGGGAGAAGTGGCGGCTGAGGGTGCAGCGGTGGCCACGGGGAGCAGCGCAGGCCAACGGAGCCCCCGTGGCTTAAGGAAGCAGCAGCCCAGGCCAATCGGAGCAGCGCAGGTGAGCGTGAGCAACGCAGGTCGGATGGAGCAGCGCAGGCCATAGAGTGCGGCGGTGGCCAGACGGTCAGCGAAGGCGGTGGGCGCAGAAGAGATGGCGGGCGCGGCGCAGGCAGCGGGCCCACAGCGGGCAGTGGACGCTCAACAGGCCGCGGGAGCTCAGAAGCCAGCGGGCGCACCAAAGGCAGTGGGCACGCAACAGGCAGGGGGATCTTCAAAAGGCAGTGGGAGCCCGACACGCGGTGGGAGCACGACAGGCCGTGGGAGCAGCACAGGCCGGTCAGGGCAGCACGCACCATCGGCAGCAGCGGTGGCCAACGGGAGCACGGCAGGCGAATGGAGCATGGCGGCCTGAGGAAGCGGCACGGGCCAGTGGGAGCAGCGCAGGTCGATCAGAGCAGCAAAGATCATAGGGAGCGGCGGTGGCCAGAGGGAGCAGCGCAGGCGAGAGGGAGCAGCGCAGGCCAATGGAGCGGCGGGGGCTGAAGGAAGCAGCCCAGGCCAGGCAGAGCAGCGCACGTCACTGTGCGGAGCGAGCGGAGGTCGGTCAGAGCAGCGCAGACCGTAGGCAGCAGCGGTGGCCAGAGGGAGCAGCGGTGCCCGGAGGGAACGGCGCAGGCCAGAGGATGCAGTGCAGGCCAAAGGGCAACGGTGGCCGAAGAACCAGCACAGGCCAGTGGGAGCAGCACAGGTCGCCGTGGGGTGAGCACGTTGGGGAGCAGCACAGGGCACAGGCGGCGGCAGTGGCCTCAGGGAGTATTGCAGGCAGTGGCACGGCGCAGGCTGCGGGAATACGGCAGGCAGGATGAGTACAATAGGAGGGGGGGGGGGTAGTACAACTGGGGGGGGCACAACAGGCAGTGGGGGCACCGCAGGCTGTGGGGGGACAACAGGCTTTGGGGGGCACAACAGGCTGGGGGGCACAACAGGCAGGGGGGGCAACACAGGCTGTGGGGGGACAACAGGCAGGGGGGCACCACAGGCTGTGGGGGACAACAGGCAGTGGGGGGCACCACAGGCTGTGAGGGGGACAACAGGCAGTGGGGGCACCACAGGCTGTGGGGGACCACAGGCAGTGGGGGCACAACACAGGCTGTGGGGAGACAACAGGCTGTGGGGGGACACAACAGGCTGTGGGGAGACAACAAGTAGTGGGGGCACCACAGCCTGTGGGGGGACAAGAGGCTGTGGGGGGCACAACAGGCTGTGGGGAGACAACAAGTAGTGGGGCACCACAGCCTGTGGGGGGGACAACAGGCAGTGGGGGGCACAACAGGCTGGGGGGGGGCACAACAGGCAGGGGGGGCACCACAGCCTGTGGGGGGACAGCAGGCTGTGGGGGGCACAACAGGCTGTAGGGGGGCACAACAGGCAGTGGGAGCAGCACAGGCCGGTCAGAGCAGCACAGGTCCTAGGCAGCAGGGGTGCCAGGAGGAAGCCGTCCAGGCCAGTTGGCGAGCGCAGGCAGTGGCGCAGCGCACGCAGCGGGCGTGCAGCAGGCTTCGGGAGCACGGCAGGCAGTGGGCGCGCGACAGGCGGCGGGAACACAGCAGGCAGTGAGGGGACAGCAGGCGTTGGGATCACAACCGGCAGTGGGGAGGCAACGAGCCGCGGGAGCACAACAGGCAGTGGCGGCACAACAGGCAGGGGAGCAGCAGAGGCCGGTCAGAGAAACGCAGATCCTCGGCAGCAGCGTCGGCCAACGGGAGCACGGCGGGCCAGTGGAGCATGGCGGCCTGAGGAAGCAGCACGGGCCCGTGGGAGCGGCGCACGTCGGTCAGAGCAGCGCAGACCCTAGGTAGCGGCGGTGGCCAGAGGGAGCAGCGCAGGCCGATGGAGCTCTGGTGGCTTAAGGAAGCAGCCCGGGCCAGTCAGAGCGGCGCAGGGGAGCGGGTGCCACGCAGGTCGGACGGAGCAGCCCAGGCCACAGGGTGCAGCGGTGGCCAGACGGGCAGCGAAGGCAGCGGGCGCAACACAGTCTGTGGTGGCAGTGCAGGCCTTGGCGCAGAGCATGTCGTCGGCGCCGCGCAGGCAGTGGGCGCACAGCGGGCTGTGGGCCCGCAGCGGGCAGTGGGAGGACAACGGGCAGTGGGAGCAGCACATGCGGTCGGAGCAGCACCGACCTGACGCAGCAGAGGCGGCCAGAGGGTGAAGCGGAGACCAGAGGCAGCGCAGGCGGCAGAGAGCAGGGCAGGAAGGACGGAGCAGCACGGGCCGGAGGGAGCGGCGCACACCACAGAGAGGGAGGGGCGGGGGGGAGAGGGAGCAGCGCGGGGCAGAGCGAGCAGCGCGGGGCAGAGCGAGCAGCGCAGGCGAGCAGGGCAGGGGGGGCAGCGCAGGCCGCAGGGAGCAGTGGAAGGAGCAGCGCACATGAGAGGGAGCAGCAGCACGGGCCGGAGGGACAGGGTGGAGGGCAGAGGGAGGAGCAAAGGCCAGAAGGAGCAGCGCAGGACATAGGGAGCAGCGCAGGGCTGGGGCAGCAGCGCAGGCCGGAGGGAGCAGCGCGGGCCGCGGAGGGAGCGCAGGGCGATGGGTGCAGCGCAGGGCAGGGGGAGCAGCGCAGGCGTGAGGCAGCAGCGCAGGACGAAGGGAGCGGCGCTGGGCATAGGGAGCAGCGCAGGCAGGCCTGGGGGTGCAGCGCGGGCCGCGGAGGGAGCAGCACAGGCCGGAGGGAGGGGTGGAGGGGAGAGGGAGGTGCAAAGGCCACAAGGAGCAGCGCAGGGCATAGGGAGCAGAGCAGGGCTGGGGGAGCAGCGCGGTGGGTGCAGCGCAGGGCAGGGGGAGCAGCGCAGGCGTGAGGCAGCAACGCAGGGCTTAGGGAGCAGCGCTGGGCATAGGGAGCAGCGCAGGCCTGCGGGTGCAGCGCGGGCCGGGCGGAGGGAGCGCAGCGCGGTGGGTGCAGCGCAAGGCAGGGGGAGCAGCGCGGGCCTGGGGGTGCAGCGCAGGCCGGAGGGAGCAGCGCGGGCCAGAGGAAGCAGCTCAGCCGGGAGGCGGAAGCGCACGCCTGCGGAAGGAGCGAAGGAGCGCAAGACACAGGGAGCAACAGAGGTCCGCGGGAGCAGCGCAGATCAGTGGGAGCAGCACAGGCGAGAGACAGAGAGAAGCGGAGTCAAGAAGCAGCGCAGGGGGGCCGGCGGACAGGCTGCAGGGAGCAGCGCAGCCTTGGGGGAGCGGCGCAGACCGGGGGGAGCAGCGGAGGTGAGAGGGAGGAGGAAGGCCACACGGAGCAGCAGCAGCAGCAGCGCAGAGCAGAGGGAGCAGCGCAAAGCAAAGGGAGCGGCGCAAGCCAGAGGGAGGAGTGCATCCCACGGGAGCAGGGCAGGGTGGTGGGAGCAGCGCAGGGCGTTAGGAGCAGCGCAGGCTGATGGCAGTAGCGGAGGGAGCAGCGGGGCCCGGAAGGAGGAGCGCAGGCAGTGGCGCGGCACAGGCAGAGGGCCGGCGCGGGCAGCGGGAGCACAGCGGGCTGTGGGACCTCAGCCGGCAGTGGGCGCACAACAGGCAGTGACGACGACGGGCAGTGGGGGCACAGCAGGCAGCGGCAGCACTGCGGGCTGCTCAGAGCAGCACAGGTAACAGGCAGCAGCGCAGGCCAGTGGGGGCAGCACAGGTCACTGCGGGGAGACCAGGCTGGGGAGCAGCACAGAGCACAGGCAGCAGCAGTGGCCTCAGGGAGTATTGCAGGCAGGGGGAGGACGGCAGGCAGGGGGAGGACAGCAGGCAGTGTGGGAGGACAGCAGGCAGGGGGAGCACGGCAGGCAGTGGGGGGACAACAGGCAGTGGGGACACAACAGGCAGTGGGGGGGACAACAGGCAGTGGGAGCAGCACAGGCCGGTCAGAGCAGCACAGAAGACAGGCAGCAGGGGTGCCAGGAGGAAGCAGCGCAGGGCAGCTGGCGAGCGCAGGCAGCGGGCGTGCAGCAGGCAGCGGGAGCGCAGCAGGCAGTGGGAGCGGCCCAGGCCGGTCGGAGCAGCGCACACCACCGGCAGCGGCGGTGGCCAGCGAGGGCAGGGCAGGCCGATGGAGCACGACGGCCCGAGGAAGCAGCCCAGGCCAGTGGGAACAGAGCAGGGCAGGCGTGCGCAACGCAGGTTGCTCAGAGCAGCGGAGACTACGGGAAGCAGCGGTGGCCAGAGGGAGAAGTGGCGGCTGAGGGTGCAGCGGTGGCCACGGGGAGCAGCGCAGGCCAACGGAGCCCCCGTGGCTTAAGGAAGCAGCAGCCCAGGCCAATCGGAGCAGCGCAGGTGAGCGTGAGCAACGCAGGTCGGATGGAGCAGCGCAGGCCATAGAGTGCGGCGGTGGCCAGACGGTCAGCGAAGGCGGTGGGCGCAGAAGAGATGGCGGGCGCGGCGCAGGCAGCGGGCCCACAGCGGGCAGTGGACGCTCAACAGGCCGCGGGAGCTCAGAAGCCAGCGGGCGCACCAAAGGCAGTGGGCACGCAACAGGCAGGGGGATCTTCAAAAGGCAGTGGGAGCCCGACACGCGGTGGGAGCACGACAGGCCGTGGGAGCAGCACAGGCCGGTCAGGGCAGCACGCACCATCGGCAGCAGCGGTGGCCAACGGGAGCACGGCAGGCGAATGGAGCATGGCGGCCTGAGGAAGCGGCACGGGCCAGTGGGAGCAGCGCAGGTCGATCAGAGCAGCAAAGATCATAGGGAGCGGCGGTGGCCAGAGGGAGCAGCGCAGGCGAGAGGGAGCAGCGCAGGCCAATGGAGCGGCGGGGGCTGAAGGAAGCAGCCCAGGCCAGGCAGAGCAGCGCACGTCACTGTGCGGAGCGAGCGGAGGTCGGTCAGAGCAGCGCAGACCGTAGGCAGCAGCGGTGGCCAGAGGAGCAGCGGTGCCGGAGGGAACGGCGCAGGCCAGAGGATGCGTGCGCAGGGCACGGCCGGAACGGCGCAGGCCAGAGGATGCAGTGCAGGCCAAAGGGCAACGGTGGCCGAAGAACCAGCACAGGCCAGTGGGAGCAGCACAGGTCGCCGTGGGGTGAGCACGTTGGGGAGCAGCACAGGGCACAGGCGGCGGCAGTGGCCTCAGGGAGTATTGCAGGCAGTGGGCACGGCGCAGGCTGCGGGAATACGGCAGGCAGGATGAGGACAATAGGCGGGGGGGGGGGGTACAACTGGGGGGGCACAACAGGCAGTGGGGGCACCGCAGGCTGTGGGGGGACAACAGGCTTTGGGGGGCACAACAGGCTGGGGGGGCACAACAGGCAGGGGGGCAACACAGGCTGTGGGGGGACAACAGGCAGGGGGGGCACCACAGGCTGTGGGGGGACAACAGGCAGTGGGGGCACCACAGGCTGTGAGGGGGACAACAGGCAGTGGGGGCACCACAGGCTGTGGGGGACCACAGGCAGTGGGGGCACAACAACAGGCTGTGGGGAGACAACAGGCTGTGGGGGGCACAACAGGCTGTGGGGAGACAACAAGTAGTGGGGGCACCACAGCCTGTGGGGGACAAGAGGCTGTCGGGGGCACAACAGGCTGTGGGGAGACAACAAGTAGTGGGGGCACCACAGCTGTGGGGGGACAACAGGCAGTGGGGGGCACAACAGGCTGTGGGGGGGCACAACAGGCAGTGGGGGCACCACAGCCTGTGGGGGGCAGCAGGCTGTGGGGGGGCACAACAGGCTGTGGGGGGGCACAACAGGCTGTAGGGGGGCACAACAGGCAGTGGGAGCAGCACAGGCCGGTCAGAGCAGCACAGGTCCTAGGCAGCAGGGGTGGCCAGGAGGAAGCCGTCCAGGCCAGTTGGCGAGACGAGGCAGTGGCGCAGCGCACGCAGCGGGCGTGCAGCAGGCTTCGGGAGCACGGCAGGCAGTGGGCGCGCGACAGGCGGCGGGAACACAGCAGGGCAGTGAGGGGGACAGCAGGCGTTGGGATCACAACCGGCAGTGGGGAGGCAACGAGCCGCGGGAGCACAACAGGCAGTTGGCGGCACAAACAGGCAGGGGGAGCAGCAGAGGCCGGTCAGAGAAACGCAGATCCTCGGCAGCAGCGTCGGCCAACGGGGAGCACGGCGGGCCAGTGGAGCCATGGCGGCCTGAGGAAGCAGCACGGGCCCGTGGGAGCGGCGCACGTCGGTCAGAGCAGCGCAGACCCTAGGTAGCGGCGGTGGCCAGAGGGAGCAGCGCAGGCCGATGGAGCTCTGGTGGCTTAAGGAAGCAGCCCGGGCCAGTCAGAGCGGCGCAGGGGAGCGGGTGCCACGCAGGTCGGACGGAGCAGCCCAGGCCACAGGTGTGCAGCGGTGGCCAGACGGGCAGCGAAGGCAGCGGGGCGCAACACAGTCTGTGGTGGCAGTGCAGGCCTTGGCGCAGAGCATGTCGTCGGCGCCGCGCAGGGCAGTGGGCGCACAGCGGGCTGTGGGCCCGCAGCGGGCAGTGGGAGGACAACGGGCAGTGGGAGCAGCACATGCGGTCGGAGCAGCACCGACCTGACGCAGCAGAGGCGGCCAGAGGGTGAAGCGGAGACCAGAGGCAGCGCAGGCGGCAGAGAGCAGGGCAGGAAGGACGGAGCAGCACGGGCCGGACGGGAGCGGGCGCACACCACAGAGAGGAGAGCGGGGCGGGGGGGAGAGGGAGCAGCGCGGGGCCAGAGCGAGCAGCGCGGGGCAGAAGCGAGCAGCGCAGGCGAGCAGGGCAGGGGGGGCAGCGCAGGCCGCAGGGAGCAGTGGAAGGAGCAGCGCACATGAGAGGGAGCAGCACGGCCGGAGGGACAGGGTGGAGGGCAGAGGGAGGAGCAAAGGCCGAAGGAGCAGCGCAGGACATAGGGAGCAGCGCAGGGCTGGGCAGCAGCGCAGGCCGGAGGGAGCAGCGCGGGCCGCGGAGGGAGCGCAGGGCGATGGGTGCAGCGCAGGGCAGGGGGAGCAGCAGCGCAGGCGTGAGGCAGCAGCGCAGGACGAAGGGAGCGGCGCTGGGCATAGGGAGCAGCGCAGGCAGGCCTGGGGGTGCAGCGCGGGCCGCGGAGGGAGCAGCACAGGCCGGAGGGAGGGGTGGAGGGGAGAGGGAGGTGCAAAGGCCACAAGGAGCAGCGCAGGGCATAGGGAGCAGAGCAGGGCTGGGGGAGCAGCGCGGGTGGGTGCAGCGCAGGGCAGGGGGAGAGCAGCGCAGGCGTGAGGGCAGCAACGCAGGGCTTAGGGAAGCAGCGCTGGGCATAGGGAGCAGCGCAGGCCTGCGGGGTGCAGCGCGGGCCGCGGAGGGAGCGCAGCGCGGTGGGTGCAGCGCAAGGCAGGGGGAGCAGCGCGGGCCTGGGGGGTGCAGCGCAGGCCGGAGGGAGCAGCGCGGGCCAGAGGACGCAGCTCAGCCGGGAGGCGGAAGCGCAACGCCTGCGGAAGGAGCGAAGGAGCGCAAGACACAGGGAGCAACAGAGGTCCGCGGGAGCAGCGCAGATCAGTGGGAGCAGCACAGGCGAGAGACAGAGAGAAGCGGAGTCAAGAAGCAGCGCAGGGGGGCGGCGGACAGGCTGCAGGGAGCAGCGCAGCCTTGGGGGAGCGGCGCAGACCGGGGGGAGCAGCGGAGGTGGGAGGGAGGAGGAAGGCCACACGGAGCAGCAGCAGCAGCAGCGCAGAGCAGAGGGAGCAGCGCCAAGCAAAGGAGAGCGGCGCAAGCCAGAGGGAGGAGTGCATCCCACGGAGGCAGGGCAGGGTGGTGGGAGCAGCGCAGGCGTTAGGAGCAGCGCAGGGCTGATGGCAGTAGCGGAGGGAGCAGCGGGGCCCGGAAGGAGGAGCGCAGGCAGTGGCGCGGCACAGGCAGAGGGCGCGGCGCGGGCAGCGGGAGCACAGCGGGCTGTGTGACCTCAGCCGGCAGTGGGCGCACAACAGGCAGTGACGACGACGGGCAGTGGGGGCACAGCAGGCAGCGGCAGCACTGCGGGCTGCTCAGAGCAGCACAGGTAACAGGCAGCAGCGCAGGCCAGTGGGGGCAGCACAGGTCACTGCGGGGAGACCAGGCTGGGGAGCAGCACAGAGCACAGGCAGCAGCAGTGGCCTCAGGGAGTATTGCAGGCAGGGGGAGGACGGCAGGCAGGGGGAGGACAGCAGGCAGTGTGGGAGGACAGCAGGCAGGGGAGCACGGCAGGCAGTGGGGGGACAACAGGCAGTGGGGACACAACAGGCAGTGGGGGGGACAACAGGCAGTGGGAGCAGCACAGGCCGGTCAGAGCAGCACAGAAGACAGGCAGCAGGGGTGCCAGGAGGAAGCAGCGCAGGGCAGCTGGCGAGCGCAGGCAGAGCGGCGTGCAGCAGGCAGCGGGGAGCGCAGCAGGCAGTGGGAGCGGCCCAGGCCGGTCGGAGCAGCGCACACCACCGGCAGCGGCGGTGGCCAGCGAGGGCAGGGCAGGCCGATGGAGCACGACGGCCCGAGGAAGCAGCCCAGGCCAGTGGGAACAGAGCAGGGCAGGCGTGCGCAACGCAGGTTGCTCAGAGCAGCGGAGACTACGGGAAGCAGCGGTGGCCAGAGGGAGAAGTGGCGGCTGAGGGGGTGCAGCGGTGGCCACGGGGAGCAGCGCAGGCCAACGGAGCCCCCGTGGCTTAAGGAAGAGCAGCAGCCCAGGCCAATCGGAGCAGCGCAGGTGAGCGTGAGCAACGCAGGTCGGATGGGAGCAGCGCAGGCCATAGAGTGCGGCGGTGGCCAGACGGTCAGCGAAGGCGGTGGGCGCAGAAGAGATGGGGGCGCGGCGCAGGCAGCGGGCCCACAGCGGGCAGTGGACGCTCAACAGGCCGCGGGAGCTCAGAAGCCAGCGGGCGCACCAAAGGCAGTGGGCACGCAACAGGCAGGGGGATCTTCAAAAGGCAGTGGGAGCCCGACACGCGGTGGGAGCACGACAGGCCGTGGGAGCAGCACAGGCCGGTCAGGGCAGCACGCACCATCGGCAGCAGCGGTGGCCAACGGGAGCACGGCAGGCGAATGGAGCATGGCGGCCTGAGGAAGCGGCACGGGCCAGTGGGAGCAGCGCAGGTCGATCAGAGCAGCAAAGATCATAGGGAGCGGCGGTGGCCAGAGGGAGCAGCGCAGGCGAGAGGGAGCAGCGCAGGCCAATGGAGCGGGGGGGCTGAAGGAAGCAGCCCAGGCCAGGCAGAGCAGCGCACGTCACTGTGCGGAGCGAGCGGAGGTCGGTCAGAGCAGCGCAGACCGTAGGCAGCAGCGGTGGCCAGAGGGAGCAGCGGTGCCGGAGGGAACGGCGCAGGCCAGAGGATGCAGTGCAGGCAGGGCAACGGGAGAAGGCAGGCCAGAGGATGCAGTGCAGGCCAAAGGGCAACGGTGGCCGAAGAACCAGCACAGGCCAGTGGGAGCAGCACAGGTCGCCGTGGGGTGAGCACGTTGGGGAGCAGCACAGGGCACAGGCGGCGGCAGTGGCCTCAGGGAGTATTGCAGGCAGTGGGCACGGCGCAGGCTGCGGGAATACGGCAGGCAGGATGAGGACAATAGGCGGGGGGGGGGGGTACAACTGGGGGGGGCACAACAGGCAGTGGGGGCACCGCAGGCTGTGGGGGGACAACAGGCTTTGGGGGGCACAACAGGCTGGGGGGGCACAACAGGCAGGGGGGCAACACAGGCTGTGGGGGGACAACAGGCAGGGGGGCACCACAGGCTGGGGGGGACAACAGGCAGTGGGGGCACCACAGGCTGTGAGGGGGACAACAGGCAGTGGGGGCACCACAGGCTGTGGGGGACCACAGGCAGTGGGGGCACAACAACAGGCTGTGGGGAGACAACAGGCTGTGGGGGGCACAACAGGCTGTGGGGAGACAACAAGTAGTGGGGGCACCACAGCCTGTGGGGGGACAAGAGGCTGTGGGGGGCACAACAGGCTGTGGGGAGACAACAAGTAGTGGGGGCACCACAGCCTGTGGGGGGACAACAGGCAGTGGGGGGCACAACAGGCTGTGGGGGGGCACAACAGGCAGTGGGGGCACCACAGCCTGTGGGGGGACAGCAGGCTGTGGGGGGCACAACAGGCTGGGGGGGGCACAACAGGCTGTAGGGGGGCACAACAGGCAGTGGGAGCAGCACAGGCCGGTCAGAGCAGCACAGGTCCTAGGCAGCAGGGGTGCCAGGAGGAAGCCGTCCAGGCCAGTTGGCGAGCGCAGGCAGTGGCGCAGCGCACGCAGCGGGCGTGCAGCAGGCTTCGGGAGCACGGCAGGCAGTGGGCGCGCGACAGGCGGCGGGGAACACAGCAGGCAGTGAGGGGACAGCAGGCGTTGGGATCACAACCGGCAGTGGGGAGGCAACGAGCCGCGGGAGCAAACAGGCAGTGGCGGCACAACAGGCAGGGGGAGCAGCAGAGGCCGGTCAGAGAAACGCAGATCCTCGGCAGCAGCGTCGGCCAACGGGAGCACGGCGGGCCAGTGGAGCATGGCGGCCTGAGGAAGCAGCACGGGCCCGTGGGAGCGGCGCACGTCGGTCAGAGCAGCGCAGACCCTAGGTAGCGGCGGTGGCCAGAGGGAGCAGCGCAGGCCGATGGAGCTCTGGTGGCTTAAGGAAGCAGCCCGGGCCAGTCAGAGCGGCGCAGGGGAGCGGGTGCCACGCAGGTCGGACGGAGCAGCCCAGGCCACAGGGTGCAGCGGTGGCCAGACGGGCAGCGAAGGCAGCGGGCGCAACACAGTCTGTGGTGGCAGTGCAGGCCTTGGCGCAGAGCATGTCGTCGGCGCGCGCAGGCAGTGGGCGCACAGCGGGCTGTGGGCCCGCAGCGGGCAGTGGGAGGACAACGGGCAGTGGGAGCAGCACATGCGGTCGGAGCAGCACCGACCTGACGCAGCAGAGGCGGCCAGAGAGGGTGAAGCGGAGACCAGAGGCAGCGCAGGCGGCAGAGAGAGCAGGGCAGGAAGGACGGAGCAGCACGGGCCGGAGGGAGCGGCGCACACCACAGAGAGGAGAGCGGGGCGGGGGGAGAGGGGAGCAGCGCGGGGCAGAGCGAGCAGCGCGGGGCAGAGCGAGCAGCGCAGGCGAGCAGGGCAGGGGGGGCAGCGCAGGCCGCAGGGAGCAGTGGAAGGAGCAGCGCACATGAGAGGGAGCAGCACGGGCCGGAGGGACAGGGTGGAGGGCAGAGGGAGGAGCAAAGGCCAGAAGGAGCAGCGCAGGACATAGGGAGCAGCGCAGGGCTGGGGCAGCAGCGCAGGCCGGAGGGAGCAGCGCGGGCCGCGGAGGGAGCGCAGGGCGATGGGTGCAGCGCAGGGCAGGGGGAGCAGCGCAGGCGTGAGGCAGCAGCGCAGGACGAAGGGAGCGGCGCTGGGCATAGGGAGCAGCGCAGGCAGGCCTGGGGGTGCAGCGCGGGCCGCGGAGGGAGCAGCACAGGCCGGAGGGGGGGGGTGGGGGGAGAGGGAGGTGCAAAGGCCACAAGGAGCAGCGCAGGGCATAGGGAGCAGAGCAGGGCTGGGGGAGCAGCGCGGTGGGTGCAGCGCAGGGCAGGGGGAGCAGCGCAGGCGTGAGGCAGCAACGCAGGGCTTAGGGAGAGCAGCGCTGGGCATAGGGAGCAGCGCAGGCCTGCGGGTGCAGCGCGGGCCGCGGAGGGAGCGCAGCGGGTGGGTGCAGCGCAAGGCAGGGGGAGCAGCGCGGGCCTGGGGGTGCAGCGCAGGCCGGAGGGAGCAGCGCGGGCCAGAGGAAGCAGCTCAGCGGGAGGCGGAAGCGCACGCCTGCGGAAGGAGCGAAGGAGCGCAAGACACAGGGAGCAACAGAGGTCCGCGGGAGCAGCGCAGATCAGTGGGAGCAGCACAGGCGAGAGACAGAGAGAAGCGGAGTCAAGAAGCAGCGCAGGGGGGCCGGCGGACAGGCTGCAGGGAGCAGCGCAGCCTTGGGGGAGCGGCGCAGACCGGGGGGAGCAGCGGAGGTGAGAGGGAGGAGGAAGGCCACACGGAGCAGCAGCAGCAGCAGCGCAGAGCAGAGGGAGCAGCGCAAAGCAAAGGGAGCGGCGCAAGCCAGAGGGAGGAGTGCATCCCACGGGAGCAGGGCAGGGTGGTGGGAGCAGCGCAGGGCGTTAGGAGCAGCGCAGGCTGATGGCAGTAGCGGAGGGAGCAGCGGGGCCCGGAAGGAGGAGCGCAGGCAGTGGCGCGGCACAGGCAGAGGGCGCGCGGGCAGGGGAGCACAGCGGGCTGTGGGACCTCAGCCGGCAGTGGGCGCACAACAGGCAGTGACGACGACGGGCAGTGGGGGCACAGCAGGCAGCGGCAGCACTGCGGGCTGCTCAGAGCAGCACAGGTAACAGGCAGCAGCGCAGGCCAGTGGGGGCAGCACAGGTCACTGGGGGAGACCAGGCTGGGGAGCAGCACAGAGCACAGGCAGCAGCAGTGGCCTCAGGGAGTATTGCAGGCAGGGGGAGGACGGCAGGCAGGGGGAGGACAGCAGGCAGTGTGGGAGGACAGCAGGCAGGGGGAGCACGGCAGGCAGTGGGGGGACAACAGGCAGTGGGGACACAACAGGCAGTGGGGGGGACAACAGGCAGTGGGAGCAGCACAGGCCGGTCAGAGCAGCACAGAAGACAGGCAGCAGGGGTGCCAGGAGGAAGCAGCGCAGGGCAGCTGGCGAGCGCAGGCAGCGGGCGTGCAGCAGGCAGCGGGGAGCGCAGCAGGCAGTGGGAGCGGCCCAGGCCGGTCGGAGCAGCGCACACCACCGGCAGCGGCGGTGGCCAGCGAGGGCAGGGCAGGCCGATGGAGCACGACGGCCCGAGGAAGCAGCCCAGGCCAGTGGGAACAGAGCAGGGCAGGCGTGCGCAACGCAGGTTGCTCAGAGCAGCGGAGACTACGGGAAGCAGCGGTGGCCAGAGGGAGAAGTGGCGGCTGAGGGGTGCAGCGGTGGCCACGGGGAGCAGCGCAGGCCAACGGAGCCCCCGTGGCTTAAGGAAGCAGCAGCCCAGGCCAATCGGAGCAGCGCAGGTGAGCGTGAGCAACGCAGGTCGGATGGAGCAGCGCAGGCCATAGAGTGCGGCGGTGGCCAGACGGTCAGCGAAGGCGGTGGGCGCAGAAGAGATGGCGGGCGCGGCGCAGGCAGCGGGCCCACAGCGGGCAGTGGACGCTCAACAGGCCGCGGGAGCTCAGAAGCCAGCGGGCGCACCAAAGGCAGTGGGCACGCAACAGGCAGGGGGATCTTCAAAAGGCAGTGGGAGCCCGACACGCGGTGGGAGCACGACAGGCCGTGGGAGCAGCACAGGCCGGTCAGGGCAGCACGCACCATCGGCAGCAGCGGTGGCCAACGGGAGCACGGCAGGCGAATGGAGCATGGCCTGAGGAAGCGGCACGGGCCAGGGGAGCAGCGCAGGTCGATCAGAGCAGCAAAGATCATAGGGAGCGGCGGTGGCCAGAGGGAGCAGCGCAGGCGAGAGGGAGCAGCGCAGGCCAATGGAGCGGCGGGGGCTGAAGGAAGCAGCCCAGGCCAGGCAGAGCAGCGCACGTCACTGGCGGAGCGAGCGGAGGTCGGTCAGAGCAGCGCAGACGTAGGCAGCAGCGGTGGCCAGAGGGAGCAGCGGTGCCCGGAGGGAACGGCGCAGGCCAGAGGATGCAGTGCAGGCCAAAGGGCAACGGTGGCCAAGAACCGGCGCAGGCCAGAGGATGCAGTGCAGGCCAAAGGGCAACGGTGGCCGAAGAACCAGCACAGGCCAGTGGGAGCAGCACAGGTCGCCGTGGGGTGAGCACGTTGGGGAGCAGCACAGGGCACAGGCGGCGGCAGTGGCCTCAGGGAGTATTGCAGGCAGTGGGCACGGCGCAGGCTGCGGGATACGGCAGGCAGGATGAGGACAATAGGCGGGGGGGGGGGGTACAAACTGGGGGGGGCACAACAGGCAGGGGGGCACCGCAGGCTGTGGGGGGACAACAGGCTTTGGGGGGCACAAACAGGCTGGGGGGGCACAACAGGCAGGGGGGCAACCACGGCTGTGGGGGGACAACAGGCAGGGGGGCACCACAGGCTGGGGGGGACAACAGGCAGTGGGGGCACCACAGGCTGTGAGGGGGACAACAGGCAGTGGGGGCACCACAGGCTGTGGGGGACCACAGGCAGTGGGGGCACAACAACAGGCTGTGGGGAGACAACAGGCTGTGGGGGGCACAACAGGCTGTGGGGAGACAACAAGTAGTGGGGGCACCACAGCCTGTGGGGGGGACAAGAGGCTGTGGGGGGCACAACAGGCTGTGGGGAGGACAACAAGTAGTGGGCACACAGCCTGTGGGGGGACAACAGGCAGTGGGGGGCACAACAGGCTGGGGGGGGCACAACAGGCAGTGGGGGCACCACAGCCTGTGGGGGGACAGCAGGCTGTGGGGGGGCACAACAGGCTGTGGGGGGGCACAACAGGCTGTAGGGGGGCACAACAGGCAGTGGGAGCAGCACAGGCCGGTCAGAGCAGCACAGGTCCTAGGCAGCAGGGGTGCCAGGAGGAAGCCGTCCAGGCAGTTGGCGAGCGCAGGCAGTGGCGCAGCGCACGCAGCGGGCGTGCAGCAGGCTTCGGGAGCACGGCAGGCAGGGGGCGCGACAGGCGGGGGCGGGAACACAGCAGGCAGTGAGGGACAGCAGGCGTTGGGATCACAACGGCAGTGGGGAGGCAACGAGCCGCGGGGAGCACAACAGGCGGGCGGCAAAACAGGCAGGGGGAGCAGCAGAGGCCGGTCAGAGAGAAAGATCCTCGGCAGCAGCGTCGGCCAACGGGAGCACGGCGGGCCAGTGGAGATGGCTGAGGGACTGGAAGCAGCACGGGCCCGGGGAGCGGCGCACGTCGGTCAGAGCAGCGCAGCCCTAGGTAGCGGCGGTGGCCAGAGGGAGCAGCGCAGGCCGATGGAGCTCTGGTGGCTTAAGGAAGCAGCCCGGGCCAGTCAGAGCGGAGCAGGGGAGCGGGTTGCCACGCAGGTCGGAGGAGCAGCCCAGGCCACAGGGGTGCAGCGGTGGCCAGACGGGCAGCGAAGGCAGGGGCGCAACACAGTCTGTGGTGGCAGTGCAGGCCTTGGCGCAGAGCATGTCGTAGGCGCCGCGCAGGCAGCAGTGGGCGCACAGCGGCTGTGGGCCCGCAGCGGGGCAGTGGGAGGACAACGGGCAGTGGGAGCAGCACATGCGGTCGGAGCAGGCACCGACCTGACGCAGAGGCGGCCAGAGGGTGAAGGGGAGACCAGAGGCAGCGCAGGCGGCAGAGAGCAGGGCAGGAAGGACGGAGCAGCACGGGCCGGAGGGAGCGGCACACCACAGAGGAGAGAGCGGGGGCGGGGGGGGGAGAGGGAGCAGCGCGGGGCAGAGCGAGCAGCGCGGGGCAGAGCGAGCAGCGCAGGCGGCAGGGCAGGGGGGGCAGCGCAGGGCCGCAGGGAGCAGTGGAAGGAGCAGCGCACATGAGAGGGAGCAGCACGGGCCGGAGGGACAGGGTGGAGGGCAGAGGGGAGGAGCAAGGCCAGAAGGAGCAGCGCAGGACATAGGGGAGCAGCGCAGGGATGGGGCAGCCGGCAGGCCGGAGGGAGCAGCGCGGGCCGCGGAGGGAGCGCAGGGCGATGGGGCAGAGCAGGGCAGGGGGAGCAGCGCAGGCGTGAGGCAGCAGCGCAGGACGAAGGGGAGCGGCGCTGGGCATAGGGAGCAGCGCAGGCAGGCCTGGGGGTGCAGCGCGGGCCGCGGAGGGAGCAGCACAGGCCGGAGGGAGGGGTGGAGGGGAGAGGGAGGTGCAAAGGCCACAAGGAGCAGCGCAGGGCATAGGGAGCAGAGCAGGGCTGGGGGAGCAGCGCGGTGGGGGCAGCGCAGGGCAGGGGGGAGCAGCGCAGGCGTGAGGCAGCAACGCAGGGCTTAGGGAGCAGCGCTGGGCATAGGGAGCAGCGCAGGCCTGCGGGTGCAGCGCGGGCCGCGGAGGGAGCGCAGCGCGGTGGGTGCAGCGCAAGGCAGGGGGAGCAGCGCGGGCCTGGGGGTGCAGCGCAGGCCGGAGGGAGCAGCGGGGCCAGAGGAAGCAGCTCAGCCGGGAGGCGGAAGCGCACGCCTGCGGAAGGAGCGAAGGAGCGCAAGACACAGGGAGCAACAGAGGTCCGCGGGAGCAGCGCAGATCAGTGGGAGCAGCACAGGCGAGAGACAGAGAGAAGCGGAGTCAAGAAGCAGCGCAGGGGGGCCGGCGGACAGGCTGCAGGGAGCAGCGCAGCCTTGGGGGAGCGGCGCAGACCGGGGGGAGCAGCGGAGGTGAGAGGGAGGAGGAAGGCCACACGGAGCAGCAGCAGCAGCAGCAGCGCAGAGCAGAGGGAGCAGCGCAAAGCAAAGGGAGCGGCGCAAGCCAGAGGGAGGAGTGCATCCCACGGGAGCAGGGCAGGGTGGTGGGAGCAGCGCAGGGCGTTAGGAGCAGCGCAGGCTGATGGCAGTAGCGGAGGGAGCAGCGGGGCCCGGAAGGAGGAGCGCAGGCAGTGGCGCGGCACAGGCAGAGGGCGCGGGCGGGCAGCGGGAGCACAGCGGGCTGTGGGACCTCAGCCGGCAGTGGGCGCACAACAGGCAGTGACGACGACGGGCAGTGGGGGCACAGCAGGCAGCGGCAGCACTGCGGGCTGCTCAGAGCAGCACAGGTAACAGGCAGCAGCGCCGGTCCAAGTGGGGGCAGCACAGGTCACTGCGGGGAGACCAGGCTGGGGAGCAGCACAGAGCACAGGCAGCAGCAGTGGCCTCAGGGAGTATTGCAGGCAGGGGGAGGAGGACGGCAGGCAGGGGGAGGACAGCAGGCAGTGTGGGAGGACAGCAGGCAGGGGGAGCACGGCAGGCAGTGGGGGGACAAACCGGCAGTGGGGACACAACAGGCAGTGGGGGGGACAACAGGCAGTGGGAGCAGCACAGGCCGGTCAGAGCAGCACAGAAGACAGGCAGCAGGGGTGCCAGGAGGAAGCAGCGCAGGGCAGCTGGCGACGCAGGCAGCGGGCGTTGCAGCAGGCAGCGGGAGCGAAGCAGCAGTGGGAGCGGCCCAGGGCCGGTCGGAGCAGCGCACACCACCGGCAGGCGGCGGTGGCCAGCGGAGGGCAGGGCAGGCCGATGGAGCACGACGGCCCGAGGAAGCAGCCCAGGCCAGTGGGAACAGAGCAGGGCAGGCGTGCGCAACGCAGGTTGCTCAGAGCAGCGGAGACTACGGGAAGCAGCGGTGGCCAGAGGGAGAAGTGGCGGCTGAGGGTGCAGCGGTGGCCACGGGGAGCAGCGCAGGCCAACGGAGCCCCGTGGCTTAAGGAAGCAGCAGCCCAGGCCAATCGGAGCAGCGCAGGTGAGCGTGAGCAACGCAGGTCGGATGGAGCAGCGCAGGCCATAGAGTGCGGCGGTGGCCAGACGGTCAGCGAAGGCGGTGGGCGCAGAAGAGATGGCGGGCGCGGCGCAGGCAGCGGGCCCACAGCGGGCAGTGGACGCTCAACAGGCCGCGGGAGCTCAGAAGCCAGCGGGCGCACCAAAGGCAGTGGGCACGCAACAGGCAGGGGGATCTTCAAAAGGCAGTGGGAGCCCGACACGCGGTGGGAGCACGACAGGCCGTGGGAGCAGCACAGGCCGGTCAGGGCAGCACGCACCATCGGCAGCAGCGGTGGCCAACGGGAGCACGGCAGGCGAATGGAGCATGGCGGCCTGAGGAAGCGGCACGGGCCAGTGGGAGCAGCGCAGGTCGATCAGAGCAGCAAAGATCATAGGGAGCGGCGGTGGCCAGAGGGAGCAGCGCAGGCGAGAGGGGAGCAGCGCAGGCCAATGGAGCGGCGGGGGCTGAAGGAAGCAGCCCAGGCCAGGCAGAGCAGCGCACGTCACTGTGCGGAGCGAGCGGAGGTCGGTCAGAGCAGCGCAGGACCGTAGGCAGCAGCGGTGGCCAGAGGGAGCAGCGGTGCCCGGAGGGGAACGGCGCAGGCCAGAGGATGCAGTGCAGGCCAAAGGGCAACGGTGGCCGAAGAACCAGCACAGGCCAGTGGGAGCAGCACAGGTCGCCGTGGGGTGAGCACGTTGGGGAGCAGCACAGGGCACAGGCGGCGGCAGTGGCCTCAGGGAGTATTGCAGGCAGTGGGCACGGCGCAGGCTGCGGGAATACGGCAGGGCAGGATGAGTACAATAGGCGGGGGGGGGGGTGTACAACTGGGGGGGGCACAACAGGCAGTGGGGGCACCGCAGGCTGTGGGGGGACAACAGGCTTTGGGGGGCACAACAGGCTGGGGGGGCACAACAGGCAGGGGGGCAACACAGGCTGTGGGGGGACAACAGGCAGGGGGGCACCACAGGCTGTGGGGGGGACAACAGGCAGTGGGGGCACCACAGGCTGTGAGGGGGACAACAGGCAGTGGGGGCACCACAGGCTGTGGGGGACCACAGGCAGTGGGGGCACAACAACAGGCTGTGGGGAGACAACAGGCTGTGGGGGCACAACAGGCTGTGGGGAGACAACAAGTAGTGGGGGCACCACAGCCTGTGGGGGGACAAGAGGCTGTCGGGGGGCACAACAGGCTGTGGGGAGACAACAAGTAGTGGGGGCACCACAGCCTGTGGGGGGACAACAGGCAGTGGGGGGCACAACAGGCTGTGGGGGGGGCACAACAGGCAGTGGGGGCACCACAGCCTGTTGGGGGGACAGCAGGCTGTGGGGGCACAACAGGCTGTGGGGGGGCACAACAGGCTGTAGGGGGGCACAACAGGCAGTGGGAGCAGCACAGGCCGGTCAGAGCAGCACAGGTCCTAGGCAGCAGGGGTGCCAGGAGGAAGCCGTCCAGCCAGTTGGCGAGCGCAGGCAGTGGCGCAGCGCACGCAGCGGGCGTGCAGCAGGCTTCGGGAGCACGGCAGGCAGTGGGCCGCGCGGACAGGCGGCGGGAACACAGCAGGCAGTGAGGGGGACAGCAGCGTTGGGATCACAACCGGCAGTGGGGAGGCAACGAGCCGCGGAGCACAACAGGCAGTGGCGGCACAAACAGGCAGGTGGGAGCAGCAGAGGCCGGTCAGAGAAACGCAGATCCTCGGTAGCAGCGTCGGCCAACGGGAGCACGGCGGGCCAGTGGAGCATGGCGGCCTGAGGAAGAAGCACGGGCCCGTGGGAGCGGCGCACGTCGTCAGAGCAGCGCAGACCCTAGGTAGCGGCGGTGGCCAGAGGGAGCAGCGCAGGCCGATGGAGCTCTGGTGGCTTAAGGAAGCAGCCCGGGCCATGTCAGAGCGGCGCAGGGGAGCGGGTGCCACGCAGGTCGGACGGAGCAGCCCAGGCCACAGGGTGCAGCGGTGGCCAGACGGGCAGCGAAGGCAGCGGGCGCAAACACAGTCTGTGGTGGCAGTGCAGGCCTTGGCGCAGAGCATGTCGTCGGCGCCGCGCAGGCAGTGGGCGCACAGCGGCTGTGGGCCCGCAGCGGGCAGTGGGAGGACAACGGGCAGTGGGAGCAAGCACATGCGGTCGGAGCAGCACCGACCTGACGCAGCAGAGGCGGCCAGAGGGTGAAGCGGAGACCAGAGGGCAGCGCAGGCGGCAGAGAGCAGGGCAGGAAGGACGGAGCAGCACGGGCCGGAGGGAGCGGCGCACACCACAGAGAGGAGAGCGGGGCGGGGGGGAGAGGGAGCAGCGCGGGGCAGAGCGAGCAGCGCGGGGCAGAGCGAGCAGCGCAGGCGAGCAGGGCAGGGGGGGCAGCGCAGGCCGCAGGGAGCAGTGGAAGGAGCAGCGCACATGAGAGGGAGCAGCACAGGCCGGAGGGACAGGGTGGAGGGCAGAGGGAGAGAGCAAAGGCCAGAAGGAGCAGCGCAGGACATAGGGAGCAGCGCAGGGCTGGGGCAGCAGCGCAGGCCGGAGGGAGCAGCGCGGGCCGCGGAGGGAGCGCAGGGCGATGGGGTGCAGCGCAGGGCAGGGGGAGCCAGCGCAGGCGTGAGGCAGCAGCGCAGGACGAAGGGAGCGGCGCTGGGCATAGGGAGCAGCGCAGGCAGGCCTGGGGGTGCAGCGCGGGCCGCGGAGGGAGCAGCACAGGCCGGAGGGAGGGGTGGAGGGGAGAGGGAGGTGCAAAGGCCACAAGGAGCAGCGCAGGGCATAGGGAGCAGAGCAGGGCTGGGGGAGCAGCGCGGTGGGGTGCAGCGCAGGGCAGGGGGAGCAGCGCAGGCGTGAGGCAGCAACGCAGGGCTTAGGGAGCAGCGCTGGGCATAGGGAGCAGCGCAGGCCTGCGGGTGCAGCGCGGGCCCGCGGAGGGAGCGCAGCGCGGTGGGTGCAGCGCAAGGCAGGGGGAGCAGCGCGGGCCTGGGGGTGCAGCGCAGGCCGGAGGGAGCAGCGCGGGCCAGAGGAAGCAGCTCAGCCGGGAGGCGGAAGCGCACGCCTGCGGAAGGAGCGAAGGAGCGCAAGACACAGGGAGCAACAGAGGTCCGCGGGAGCAGCGCAGATCAGTGGGAGCAGCACAGGCGAGAGACAGAGAGAAGCGGAGTCAAGAAGCAGCGCAGGGGGGCCGGCGGACAGGCTGCAGGGAGCAGCGCAGCCTTGGGGGAGCGGCGCAGACCGGGGGGAGCAGCGGAGGTGAGAGGGAGGAGGAAGGCCACACGGAGCAGCAGCAAGCAGCAGCGCAGAGCAGAGGGAGCAGCGCAAAGCAAAGGGAGCGGCGCAAGCCAGAGGGAGGAGTGCAATCCCACGGGAGCAGGGCAGGGTGGTGGGAGCAGCGCAGGGCGTTAGGAGCAGCGCAGGCTGATGGCAGTAGCGGAGGGAGCAGCGGGGCCGGAAGGAGGAGCGCAGGCAGTGGCGCGGCACAGGCAGAGGGCGCGGCGCGGCAGCGGGAGCACAGCGGGCTGTGGGACCTCAGCCGGCAGTGGGCGCACAACAGGCAGTGACGACGACGGGCAGTGGGGGCACAGCAGGCAGCGGCAGCACTGCGGGCTGCTCAGAGCAGCACAGGTAACAGGCAGCAGCGCAGGCCAGTGGGGGCAGCACAGGTCACTGCGGGGAGACCAGGCTGGGGAAGCAGCACAGAGCACAGGCAGCAGCAGTGGCCTCAGGGAGTATTGCAGGCAGGGGGAGGACGGCAGGCAGGGGGAGGACAGGCAGGCAGTGTGGGAGGACAGCAGGCAGGGGGAGCACGGCAGGCAGTGGGGGGACAACAGGCAGTGGGGACACAACAGGCAGTGGGGGGGACAACAGGCAGTGGGAGCAGCACAGGCCGGTCAGAGCAGCACAGAAGACAGGCAGCAGGGGGTGCCAGGAGGAAGCAGCGCAGGGCAGCTGGCGAGCGCAGGCAGCGGGCGTGCAGCAGGCAGCGGGAGCGCAGCAGGCAGTGGGAGCGGCCCAGGCCGGTCGGAGCAGCGCACACCACCGGCAGCGGCGGTGGCCAGCGAGGGCAGGGAGGCCGATGGAGCACGACGGCCCGAGGAAGCAGCCCAGGCCAGTGGGAACAGAGCAGGGCAGGCGTGCGCACGCAGGTTGCTCAGAGCAGCGGAGACTACGGGAAGCAGCGGTGGCCAGAGGGAGAAGTGGCGGCTGAGGGTGCAGCGGTGGCCACGGGGAGCAGCGCAGGCCAACGGAGCCCCCGTGCTTAAGGAAGCAGCAGCCCAGGCCAATCGGAGCAGCGCAGGTGAGCGTGAGCAACGCAGGTCGGATGGAGCAGCGCAGGCCATAGAGTGCGGCGGTGGCCAGACGGTCAGCGAAGGCGGTGGGCGCAGAAGAGATGGCGGGCGCGGCGCAGGCAGCGGGCCCACAGCGGGCAGTGGACGCTCAACAGGCCGCGGGAGCTCAGAAGCCAGCGGGCGCACCAAAGGCAGTGGGCACGCAACAGGCAGGGGGGATCTTCAAAAGGCAGTGGGAGCCCGACACGCGGTGGGAGCACGACAGGCCGTGGGAGCAGCACAGGCCGGTCAGGGCAGCACGCACCATCGGCAGCAGCGGTGGCCAACGGGAGCACGGCAGGCGAATGGAGCATGGCGGCCTGAGGAAGCGGCACGGGCCAGTGGGAGCAGCGCAGGTCGATCAGAGCAGCAAAGATCATAGGGAGGCGGCGGTGGCCAGAGGGAGCAGCGCAGGCGAGAGGGAGCAGCGCAGGCCAATGGAGCGGCGGGGGCTGAAGGAAGCAGCCCAGGCCAGGCAGAGCAGCGCACGTCACTGTGCGGAGCGAGCGGAGGTCGGTCAGAGCAGCGCAGACCGTAGGCAGCAGCGGTGGCCAGAGGGAGCAGCGGTGCCCGGAGGGAACGGCGCAGGCCAGAGGATGCAGTGCAGGCCAAAGGGCAACGGTGGCCGAAGAACCAGCACAGGCCAGTGGGAGCAGCACAGGTCGCCGTGGGGTGAGCACGTTGGGGAGCAGCACAGGGCACAGGCGGCGGCAGTGGCCTCAGGGAGTATTGCAGGCAGTGGGGCACGGCGCAGGCTGCGGGAATACGGCAGGCAGGATGAGTACAATAGGCGGGGGGGGGGGGGGTACAACTGGGGGGGGCACAACAGGCAGTGGGGGCACCGCAGGCTGTGGGGGGACAACAGGCTTTGGGGGGCACAACAGGCTGGGGGGGCACAACAGGCAGGGGGGCAACACAGGCTGTGGGGGGACAACAGGCAGGGGGGGCACCAACAGGCTGTGGGGGGACAACAGGCAGTGGGGGCACCACAGGCTGTGAGGGGGACAACAGGCAGTGGGGGCACCACAGGCTGTGGGGGACCACAGGCAGTGGGGGCACAACAACAGGCTGTGGGAGACAACAGGCTGTGGGGGGCACAAACAGGCTGTGGGGAGACAACAAGTAGTGGGGGCACCACAGCCTGTGGGGGGACAAGAGGCTGTCGGGGGCACAACAGGCTGTGGGGAGACAACAAGTAGTGGGGGCACCACAGCCTGTGGGGGGACAACAGGCAGTGGGGGGCACACACAGGCTGTGGGGGGGCACACACAGGCAGTGGGGGCACCACAAGCCTGTGGGGGGACAGCAGGCTGTGGGGGGCACAACAGGCTGTGGGGGGCACAACAGGCTGTAGGGGGGCACAACAGGCATGGGAGCAGCACAGGCCGGTCAGAGCAGCACAGGTCCTAGGCAGCAGGGGTGCCAGGAGGAAGCCGTCCAGGCCAGTTGGCGAGCGCAGGCAGTGGCGCAGCGCACGCAGCGGGCGTGCAGCAGGCTTCGGGAGCACGGCAGGCAGTGGGCGCGCGACAGGCGGCGGGAACACAGCAGGCAGTGAGGGGACAGCAGGCGTTGGGATCACAACCGGCAGTGGGGAGGCAACGAGCCGCGGGAGCACAACAGGCAGTGGCGGCACAACAGGCAGGGGAGCAGCAGAGGCCGGTCAGAGAAACGCAGATCCTCGGCAGCGTCGGCCAACGGGAGCACGGCGGGCCAGTGGAGCATGGCGGCCTGAGGAAGCAGCACGGGCCCGTGGGAGCGGCGCACGTCGGTCAGAGCAGCGCAGACCCTAGGTAGCGGCGGTGGCCAGAGGGAGCAGCGCAGGCCGATGGAGCTCTGGTGGCTTAAGGAAGCAGCCCGGGCCAGTCAGAGCGGCGCAGGGGAGCGGGTGCCACGCAGGTCGGACGGAGCAGCCCAGGCCACAGGGTGCAGCGGTGGCCAGACGGGCAGCGAAGGCAGCGGGCGCAACACAGTCTGTGGTGGCAGTGCAGGCCTTGGCGCAGAGCATGTCGTCGGCGCCGCGCAGGCAGTGGGCGCACAGCGGGCTGTGGGCCCGCAGCGGGCAGTGGGAGGACAACGGGCAGTGGGAGCAGCACATGCGGTCGGAGCAGCACCGACCTGACGCAGCAGAGGCGGCCAGAGGGTGAAGCGGAGACCAGAGGCAGCGCAGGCGGCAGAGAGCAGGGCAGGAAGGACGGAGCAGCACGGGCCGGAGGGAGCGGCGCACACCACAGAGAGGAGAGCGGGGCGGGGGGAGAGGGAGCAGCGCGGGGCAGAGCGAGCAGCGCGGGGCAGAGCGAGCAGCGCAGGCGAGCAGGGCAGGGGGGCAGCGCAGGCCGCAGGGAGCAGTGGAAGGAGCAGCGCACATGAGAGGGAGCAGCACGGCCGGAGGGACAGGGTGGAGGGCAGAGGGAGGAGCAAAGGCCAGAAGGAGCAGCGCAGGACATAGGGAGCAGCGCAGGGCTGGGGCAGCAGCGCAGGCCGGAGGGAGCAGCGCGGGCCGCGGAGGGAGCGCAGGGCGATGGGTGCAGCGCAGGGCAGGGGGCAGCGCAGGCGTGAGGCAGCAGCGCAGGACGAAGGGAGCGGCGCTGGGCATAGGGAGCAGCGCAGGCAGGCCTGGGGGTGCAGCGCGGGCCGCGGAGGGAGCAGCACAGGCCGGAGGGAGGGGTGGAGGGGAGAGGGAGGTGCAAAGGCCACAAGGAGCAGCGCAGGGCATAGGGAGCAGAGCAGGGCTGGGGGAGCAGCGCGGTGGGTGCAGCGCAGGGCAGGGGGAGCAGCGCAGGCGTGAGGCAGCAACGCAGGGCTTAGGGAGCAGCGCTGGGCATAGGGAGCAGCGCAGGCCTGCGGGTGCAGCGCGGGCCGCGGAGGGAGCGCAGCGCGGTGGGTGCAGCGCAAGGCAGGGGGAGCAGCGCGGGCCTGGGGGTGCAGCGCAGGCCGGAGGGAGCAGCGCGGGCCAGAGGAAGCAGCTCAGCCGGGAGGCGGAAGCGCACGCCTGCGGAAGGAGCGAAGGAGCGCAAGACACAGGGAGCAACAGAGGTCCGCGGGAGCAGCGCAGATCAGTGGGAGCAGCACAGGCGAGAGACAGAGAGAAGCGGAGTCAAGAAGCAGCGCAGGGGGGCCGGCGGACAGGCTGCAGGGAGCAGCGCAGCCTTGGGGGAGCGGCGCAGACCGGGGGGAGCAGCGGAGGTGAGAGGGAGGAGGAAGGCCACACGGAGCAGCAGCAGCAGCAGCGCAGAGCAGAGGGAGCAGCGCAAAGCAAAGGGAGCGGCGCAAGCCAGAGGAGGAGTGCATCCCACGGGAGCAGGGCAGGGTGGTGGGAGCAGCGCAGGGCGTTAGGAGCAGCGCAGGCTGATGGCAGTAGCGGAGGGAGCAGCGGGGCCCGGAAGGAGGAGCGCAGGCAGTGGCGCGGCACAGGCAGAGGGCGCGGCGCGGGCAGCGGGAGCACAGCGGGCTGTGGGACCTCAGCCGGCAGTGGGCGCACAACAGGCAGTGACGACGACGGGCAGTGGGGGCACAGCAGGCAGCGGCAGCACTGCGGGCTGCTCAGAGCAGCACAGGTAACAGGCAGCAGCGCAGGCCAGTGGGGGCAGCACAGGTCACTGCGGGGAGACCAGGCTGGGGAGCAGCACAGAGCACAGGCAGCAGCAGTGGCCTCAGGGAGTATTGCAGGCAGGGGGAGGACGGCAGGCAGGGGGAGGACAGCAGGCAGTGTGGGAGGACAGCAGGCAGGGGGAGCACGGCAGGCAGTGGGGGGACAACAGGCAGTGGGGACACAACAGGCAGTGGGGGGACAACAGGCAGTGGGAGCAGCACAGGCCGGTCAGAGCAGCACAGAAGACAGGCAGCAGGGGTGCCAGGAGGAAGCAGCGCAGGGCAGCTGGCGAGCGCAGGCCGGGCGTGCAGCAGGCAGCGGGAGCGCAGCAGGCAGTGGGAGCGGCCCAGGCCGGTCGGAGCAGCGCACACCACCGGCAGCGGCGGTGGCCAGCGAGGGCAGGGCAGGCCGATGGAGCACGACGGCCCGAGGAAGCAGCCCAGGCCAGTGGGAACAGAGCAGGGCAGGCGTGCGCAACGCAGGTTGCTCAGAGCAGCGGAGACTACGGGAAGCCGGTGGCCAGAGGGAGAAGTGGCGGCTGAGGGTGCAGCGGTGGCCACGGGGAGCAGCGCAGGCCAACGGAGCCCCCGTGGCTTAAGGAAGCAGCAGCCCAGGCCAATCGGAGCAGCGCAGGTGAGCGTGAGCAACGCAGGTCGGATGGAGCAGCGCAGGCCATAGAGTGCGGCGGTGGCCAGACGGTCAGCGAAGGCGGTGGGCGCAGAAGAGATGGCGGGCGCGGCGCAGGCAGCGGGCCCACAGCGGGCAGTGGACGCTCAACAGGCCGCGGGAGCTCAGAAGCCAGCGGGCGCACCAAAGGCAGTGGGCACGCAACAGGCAGGGGGATCTTCAAAAGGCAGTGGGAGCCCGACACGCGGTGGGAGCACGACAGGCCGTGGGAGCAGCACAGGCCGGTCAGGGCAGCACGCACCATCGGCAGCAGCGGTGGCCAACGGGAGCACGGCAGGCGAATGGAGCATGGCGGCCTGAGGAAGCGGCACGGGCCAGTGGGAGCAGCGCAGGTCGATCAGAGCAGCAAAGATCATAGGGAGCGGCGGTGGCCAGAGGGAGCAGCGCAGGCGAGAGGGAGCAGCGCAGGCCAATGGAGCGGCGGGGGCTGAAGGAAGCAGCCCAGGCCAGGCAGAGCAGCGCACGTCACTGTGCGGAGCGAGCGGAGGTCGGTCAGAGCAGCGCAGACCGTAGGCAGCAGCGGTGGCCAGAGGGAGCAGCGGTGCCCGGAGGGAACGGCGCAGGCCAGAGGATGCAGTGCAGGCCAAAGGGCAACGGTGGCCGAAGAACCAGCACAGGCCAGTGGGAGCAGCACAGGTCGCCGTGGGGTGAGCACGTTGGGGAGCAGCACAGGGCACAGGCGGCGGCAGTGGCCTCAGGGAGTATTGCAGGCAGTGGGCACGGCGCAGGCTGCGGGAATACGGCAGGCAGGATGAGTACAATAGGCGGGGGGGGGGTACAACTGGGGGGGCACAACAGGCAGTGGGGGCACCGCAGGCTGTGGGGGGACAACAGGCTTTGGGGGGCACAACAGGCTGGGGGGGCACAACAGGCAGGGGGGCAACACAGGCTGTGGGGGGACAACAGGCAGGGGGGCACCACAGGCTGTGGGGGACAACAGGCAGTGGGGCACCACAGGCTGTGAGGGGGACAACAGGCAGTGGGGGCACCACAGGCTGTGGGGACCACAGGCAGTGGGGGCACAACAACAGGCTGTGGGGAGACAACAGGCTGTGGGGGGCACAACAGGCTGTGGGGAGACAACAAGTAGTGGGGGCACCACAGCCTGTGGGGGGACAAGAGGCTGTGGGGGCACAACAGGCTGTGGGGAGACAACAAGTAGTGGGGGCACCACAGCCTGTGGGGGACAACAGGCAGTGGGGGCACAACAGGCTGTGGGGGGGCACAACAGGCAGTGGGGGCACCACAGCCTGTGGGGGGACAGCAGGCTGTGGGGGGCACAACAGGCTGTAGGGGGGCACAACAGGCAGTGGGAGCAGCACAGGCCGGTCAGAGCAGCACAGGTCCTAGGCAGCAGGGGTGCCAGGAGGAAGCCGTCCAGGCCAGTTGGCGAGCGCAGGCAGTGGCGCAGCGCACGCAGCGGGCGTGCAGCAGGCTTCGGGAGCACGGCAGGCAGTGGGCGCGCGACAGGCGGCGGGAACACAGCAGGCAGTGAGGGGACAGCAGGCGTTGGGATCACAACCGGCAGTGGGGAGGCAACGAGCCGCGGGAGCACAACAGGCAGTGGCGGCACAACAGGCAGGGGAGCAGAGAGGCCGGTCAGAGAAACGCAGATCCTCGGCAGCAGCGTCGGCCAACGGGAGCACGGCGGGCCAGTGGAGCATGGCGGCCTGAGGAAGCAGCACGGGCCCGTGGGAGCGGCGCACGTCGGTCAGAGCAGCGCAGACCCTAGGTAGCGGCGGTGGCCAGAGGGAGCAGCGCAGGCCGATGGAGCTCTGGTGGCTTAAGGAAGCAGCCCGGGCCAGTCAGAGCGGCGCAGGGGAGCGGGTGCCACGCAGGTCGGACGGAGCAGGCCACAGGGTGCAGCGGTGGCCAGACGGGCAGCGAAGGCAGCGGGCGCAACACAGTCTGTGGTGGCAGTGCAGGCCTTGGCGCAGAGCATGTCGTCGGCGCCGCGCAGGCAGTGGGCGCACAGCGGGCTGTGGGCCCGCAGCGGGCAGTGGGAGGACAACGGGCAGTGGGAGCAGCACATGCGGTCGGAGCAGCACCGACCTGACGCAGCAGAGGCGGCCAGAGGGAAGCGGAGACCAGAGGCAGCGCAGGCGGCAGAGAGCAGGCAGGAAGGACGGAGCAGCACGGGCCGGAGGGAGCGGCGCACACCACAGAGAGGAGAGCGGGGCGGGGGAGAGGGAGCAGCGCGGGCAGAGCGAGCAGCGCGGGGCAGAGCGAGCAGCGCAGGCGAGCAGGGCAGGGGGGGCAGCGCAGGCCGCAGGGAGCAGTGGAAGGAGCAGCGCACATGAGAGGGAGCAGCACGGCCGGAGGGACAGGGTGGAGGGCAGAGGGAGGAGCAAAGGCCAGAAGGAGCAGCGCAGGACATAGGGAGCAGCGCAGGGCTGGGGCAGCAGCGCAGGCCGGAGGGAGCAGCGCGGGCCGCGGAGGGAGCGCAGGGCGATGGGTGCAGCGCAGGGCAGGGGGAGCAGCGCAGGCGTGAGGCAGCAGCGCAGGACGAAGGGAGCGGCGCTGGGCATAGGGAGCAGCGCAGGCAGGCCTGGGGGTGCAGCGCGGGCCGCGGAGGGAGCAGCACAGGCCGGAGGGAGGGGTGGAGGGGAGAGGAGGTGCAAAGGCCACAAGGAGCAGCGCAGGGCATAGGGAGCAGAGCAGGGCTGGGGGAGCAGCGCGGTGGGTGCAGCGCAGGGCAGGGGAGCAGCGCAGGCGTGAGGCAGCAACGCAGGGCTTAGGGAGCAGCGCTGGGCATAGGGAGCAGCGCAGGCCTGCGGGTGCAGCGCGGGCCGCGGAGGGAGCGCAGCGCGGTGGGTGCAGCGCAAGGCAGGGGGAGCAGCGCGGGCCTGGGGGTGCAGCGCAGGCCGGAGGGAGCAGCGCGGGCCAGAGGAAGCAGCTCAGCCGGGAGGCGGAAGCGCACGCCTGCGGAAGGAGCGAAGGAGCGCAAGACACAGGGAGCAACAGAGGTCCGCGGGAGCAGCGCAGATCAGTGGGAGCAGCACAGGCGAGAGACAGAGAGAAGCGGAGTCAAGAAGCAGCGCAGGGGGGCCGGCGGACAGGCTGCAGGGAGCAGCGCAGCCTTGGGGGAGCGGCGCAGACCGGGGGGAGCAGCGGAGGTGAGAGGGAGGAGGAAGGCCACACGAGCAGCAGCAGCAGCAGCGCAGAGCAGAGGGAGCAGCGCAAAGCAAAGGGAGCGGCGCAAGCCAGAGGGAGGAGTGCATCCCACGGGAGCAGGGCAGGGTGGTGGGAGCAGCGCAGGGCGTTAGGAGCAGCGCAGGCTGATGGCAGTAGCGGAGGGAGCAGCGGGGCCCGGAAGGAGGAGCGCAGGCAGTGGCGCGGCACAGGCAGAGGGCGCGGCGCGGGCAGCGGGAGCACAGCGGGCTGTGGGACCTCAGCCGGCAGTGGGCGCACAACAGGCATGACGACGACGGGCAGTGGGGGCACAGCAGGCAGCGGCAGCACTGCGGGCTGCTCAGAGCAGCACAGGTAACAGGCAGCAGCGCAGGCCAGTGGGGGCAGCACAGGTCACTGCGGGGAGACCAGGCTGGGGAGCAGCACAGAGCACAGGCAGCAGCAGTGGCCTCAGGGAGTATTGCAGGCAGGGGGAGGACGGCAGGCAGGGGGAGGACGCAGGCAGTGTGGGAGGACAGCAGCAGGGGGAGCACGGCAGGCAGTGGGGGACAACAGGCAGTGGGGACACAACAGGCAGTGGGGGGGACAACAGGCAGTGGGCAGCACAGGCCGGTCAGAGCAGCACAGAAGACAGGCAGCAGGGGTGCCAGGAGGAAGCAGCGCAGGGCAGCTGGCGAGCGCAGGCAGCGGGCGTGCAGCAGGCAGCGGGAGCGCAGCAGGCAGTGGGAGCGGCCCAGGCCGGTCGGAGCAGCGCACACCACCGGCAGCGGCGGTGGCCAGCGAGGGCAGGGCAGGCCGATGGAGCACGACGGCCCGAGGAAGCAGCCCAGGCCAGTGGGAACAGAGCAGGCAGGCGTGCGCAACGCAGGTTGCTCAGAGCAGCGGAGACTACGGGAAGCAGCGGTGGCCAGAGGGAAAGTGGCGGCTGAGGGTGCAGCGGTGGCCACGGGGAGCAGCGCAGGCCAACGGAGCCCCCGTGGCTTAAGGAAGCAGCAGCCCAGGCCAATCGGAGCAGCGCAGGTGAGCGTGAGCAACGCAGGTCGGATGGAGCAGCGCAGGCCATAGAGTGCGGCGGTGGCCAGACGGTCAGCGAAGGCGGTGGGCGCAGAAGAGATGGCGGGCGCGGCGCAGGCAGCGGGCCCACAGCGGGCAGTGGACGCTCAACAGGCCGCGGGAGCTCAGAAGCCAGCGGGCGCACCAAAGGCAGTGGGCACGCAACAGGCAGGGGGATCTTCAAAAGGCAGTGGGAGCCCGACACGCGGTGGGAGCACGACAGGCCGTGGGAGCAGCACAGGCCGGTCAGGGCAGCACGCACCATCGGCAGCAGCGGTGGCCAACGGGAGCACGGCAGGCGAATGGAGCATGGCGGCCTGAGGAAGCGGCACGGGCCAGTGGGAGCAGCGCAGGTCGATCAGAGCAGCAAAGATCATAGGGAGCGGCGGTGGCCAGAGGGAGCAGCGCAG
The DNA here is from genome assembly GCF_011100685.1 of Canis lupus familiaris. Classification (NCBI taxonomy): domain Eukaryota; kingdom Metazoa; phylum Chordata; class Mammalia; order Carnivora; family Canidae; genus Canis; species Canis lupus. Next base: position 35,937 of record NW_023331434.1, read on the forward strand.
GCGAGAGGGAGCAGCGCAGGCCAATGGAGCGGCGGGGGCTGAAGGAAGCAGCCCAGGCCAGGCAGAGCAGCGCACGTCACTGTGCGGAGCGAGCGGAGGTCGGTCAGAGCAGCGCAGACCGTAGGCAGCAGCGGTGGCCAGAGGGAGCAGCGGTGCCCGGAGGGAACGGCGCAGGCCAGAGGATGCAGTGCAGGCCAAAGGGCAACGGTGGCCGAAGAACCAGCACAGGCCAGTGGGAGCAGCACAGGTCGCCGTGGGTGAGCACGTTGGGGAGCAGCACAGGGCACAGGCGGCGGCAGTGGCCTCAGGAGTATTGCAGGCAGTGGGCACGGCGCAGGCTGCGGGAATACGGCAGGCAGGATGAGTACAATAGGCGGGGGGGGGGGTACAACTGGGGGGGGCACAACAGGCAGTGGGGCACCGCAGGCTGTGGGGGACAACAGGCTTTGGGGGGCACAACAGGCTGGGGGGGCACAACAGGCAGGGGGCAACACAGGCTGTGGGGGACAACAGGCAGGGGGGCACCACAGGCTGTGGGGGGACAACAGGCAGTGGGGCACCACAGGCTGTGAGGGGGACAACAGGCAGTGGGGGCACCACAGGCTGTGGGGGACCACAGGCAGTGGGGGCACAACAACAGGCTGTGGGGAGACAACAGGCTGTGGGGGGCACAACAGGCTGTGGGGAGACAACAAGTATGGGGGCACCACAGCCTGTGGGGGGACAAGAGGCTGTGGGGGCACAACAGGCTGTGGGAGACAACAAGTAGTGGGGGCACCACAGCCTGTGGGGGGACAACAGGCAGTGGGGGGCACAACAGGCTGTGGGGGGGCACAACAGGCAGTGGGGGCACCACAGCCTGTGGGGGGACAGCAGCTGTGGGGGGGCACAACAGGCTGTGGGGGGCACAACAGGCAGTGGGAGCAGCACAGGCCGGTCAGAGCAGCACAGGTCCTAGGCAGCAGGGGTGCCAGGAGGAAGCCGTCCAGGCCAGTTGGCGAGCGCAGGCAGTGGCGCAGCGCACGCAGCGGGCGTGCAGCAGGCTTCGGGAGCACGGCAGGCAGTGGGCGCGCGACAGGCGGCGGGAACACAGCAGGCATGAGGGGACAGCAGGCGTTGGGATCACAACCGGCAGTGGGGAGGCAACGAGCCGCGGGAGCACAACACAGTGGCGGCACAACAGGCGGGGAGCAGCAGAGGCCGGTCAGAGAAACGCAGATCCTCGGCAGCGTCGGCCAACGGGAGCACGGCGGGCCAGTGGAGCATGGCGGCCTGAGGAAGCAGCACGGGCCCGTGGGAGCGGCGCACGTCGGTCAGAGCAGCGCAGACCCTAGGTAGCGGCGGTGGCCAGAGGGAGCAGCGCAGGCCGATGGAGCTCTGGTGGCTTAAGGAAGCAGCCCGGGCCAGTCAGAGCGGCGCAGGGGAGCGGGTGCCACGCAGGTCGGACGGAGCACCAGCCCGCCACAGGGTGCAGCGGTGGCCAGACGGGCAGCGAAGGCAGCGGGCGCAACACGTCTGTGGTGGCAGTGCAGGCCTTGGCGCAGAGCATGTCGTCGGCGCCGCGCAGCAGTGGCGCACAGCGGCTGTGGGCCCGCAGCGGGCAGTGGGAGGACAACGGCAGTGGGAGCAGCACATGCGGTCGGAGCAGCACCGACCTGACGCAGCAGAGGCGGCCAGAGGGTGAAGCGGAGACCAGAGGCAGCGCAGGCGGCAGAGAGCAGGGCAGGAAGGACGGAGCAGCACGGGCCGGAGGGAGCGGCGCACACCACAAGAGGAGAGCGGGGCGGGGGGAGAGGGAGCAGCGCGGGGCGAGCAGCGCGCGGGGCAGAGCGAGCAGCGCAGGCGAGCAGGGCAGGGGGGCAGCGCAGGCCGCAGGGAGCAGTGGAAGGAGCAGCGCACATGAGAGGGAGCAGCACGGCCGGAGGGACAGGGTGGAGGGCAGAGGAGGAGCAAAGGCCAGAAGGAGCAGCGCAGGACATAGGGAGCAGCGCAGGGCTGGGGCAGCAGCGCAGGCCGGAGGGAGCAGCGCGGGCCGCGGAGGAGCGCAGGGCGATGGGTGCAGCGCAGGGCAGGGGGAGCAGCGCAGGCGTGAGGCAGCAGCGCAGGACGAAGGGAGCGGCGCTGGGCATAGGGAGCAGCGCAGGCAGGCCTGGGGGTGCAGCGCGGGCCGCGGAGGAGCAGCACAGGCCGGAGGGAGGGGTGGAGGGGAGAGGGAGGTGCAAAGGCCACAAGGAGCGCAGGGCATAGGGAGCAGAGCAGGGCTGGGGGAGCAGCGCGGTGGGTGCAGCGCAGGGCAGGGGGAGCAGCGCAGGCGTGAGGCAGCAACGCAGGGCTTAGGGAGCAGCGCTGGGCATAGGGAGCAGCGCAGGCCTGCGGGTGCAGCGCGGGCCGCGGAGGGAGCGCAGCGCGGTGGGTGCAGCGCAAGGCAGGGGGAGCAGCGCGGGCCTGGGGTGCAGCGCAGGCCGGAGGGAGCAGCGCGGCCAGAGGAAGCAGCTCAGCCGGGAGGCGGAAGCGCACGCCTGCGGAAGGAGCGAAGGAGCGCAAGACACAGGGAGCAACAGAGGTCCGCGGAGCAGCGCAGATCAGTGGGAGCAGCACAGGCGAGAGACAGAGAAGCGGAGTCAAGAAGCAGCGCAGGGGGGCCGGCGGACAGGCTGCAGGGAGCAGCGCAGCCTTGGGGGAGCGGCGCAGACCGGGGGGAGCAGCGGAGGTGAGAGGGAGGAGGAAGGCCACACGGAGCAGCAGCAGCAGCAGCGCAGAGCAGAGGGAGCAGCGCAAAGCAAAGGGAGCGGCGCAAGCCAGAGGGAGGAGTGCATCCCACGGGAGCAGGGCAGGGTGGTGGGAGCAGCGCAGGGCGTTAGGAGCAGCGCAGGCTGATGGCAGTACGGAGGAGCAGCGGGGCCCGGAAGGAGGAGCGCAGGCAGTGGCGCGGCACAGGCAGAGGGCGCGGCGCGGGCAGCGGGAGCACAGCGGGCTGTGGGACCTCAGCCGGCAGTGGGCGCACAACAGGCAGTGACGACGACGGGCAGTGGGGGCACAGCAGGCAGCGGCAGCACTGCGGGCTGCTCAGAGCAGCACAGGTACAGGCAGCAGCGCAGGCCAGTGGGGGCAGCACAGGTCACTGCGGGGAGACCAGGCTGGGGAGCAGCACAGAGCACAGGCAGCAGCAGTGGCCTCAGGGAGTATTGCAGGCAGGGGGAGGACGGCAGGCAGGGGGAGACAGCAGGCAGTGTGGAGGACAGCAGGCAGGGGAGCACGGCAGGCAGTGGGGGGACAACAGGCAGTGGGGACACAACAGGCAGTGGGGGACAACAGGCAGTGGGAGCAGCACAGGCCGGTCAGAGCAGCACAGAAGACAGGCAGCAGGGGTGCCAGGAGGAAGCAGCGCAGGCAGCTGGCGAGCGCAGGCAGCGGGCGTGCAGCAGGCAGCGGGAGCGCAGCAGGCAGTGGGAGCGGCCCAGGCCGGTCGGAGCAGCGCACACCACCGGCAGCGGCGGTGGCCAGCGAGGGCAGGGCAGGCCGATGGAGCACGACGGCCCGAGGAAGCAGCCCAGGCCAGTGGGAACAGAGCAGGGCAGGCGTGCGCAACGCAGGTTGCTCAGAGCAGCGGAGACTACGGGAAGCAGCGGTGGCCAGAGGGAGAAGTGGCGGCTGAGGGTGCAGCGGTGGCCACGGGGAGCAGCGCAGGCCAACGGAGCCCCCGTGGCTTAAGGAAGCAGCAGCCCAGGCCAATCGAGCAGCGCAGTGAGCGTGAGCAACGCAGGTCGGATGGAGCAGCGCAGGCCATAGAGTGCGGCGGTGGCCAGACGGTCAGCGAAGGCGGTGGGCGCAGAAGAGATGGCGGGCGCGGCGCAGGCAGCGGGCCCACAGCGGGCAGTGGACGCTCAACAGGCCGCGGGAGCTCAGAAGCCAGCGGCGCACCAAAGGCAGTGGGCACGCAACAGGCAGGGGGATCTTCAAAAGGCAGTGGGAGCCCGACACGCGTGGAGCACGACAGGCCGT
>NW_023331435.1:0-49292 GCF_011100685.1 Canis lupus familiaris
ACATTAAAAAATTATCTATTCACTTATTTTTATAAAATGGTGGTAAAAAATGCATGAGATAAAGTTAACCATCTCAACTATTTAAGTGTATGGGTAAGTGGTTTTAAGTACATTGACATCGTGACACAGAACTTCAAAATTTTTCATCTTGTGAAGCTAAAAACTCGGTACCCATCAAACAACTCCCCATCCCCACCTTCCCTCAGCTCCTGGAACCACTATGCTATTTTCTGCCTCTATGAATTTGACTATGCTAGGTGTCTCCTGGGAGGGGAGTGATGCAGTGCTTGTGTTTTTGTGATAACATAATATCTTCAAGGTTCATCCATTATAGAGGGTGTCATCATCCCCCTTTTAAAGGATTAGTAACATTTATTATTTGTAAAAACCATGTTTTTATTCATTCATTCACCTGTAAATAGATGGGAGTTGCTTCCACCTTTTGGCTGTTGTAAATAAAGATGCTATGAACACAGGCATACAAATGTCTCTTTGAGACTCTGCTTTCAATTCTTTTGGATATATCATCCAGAAGTGAAACTGCTGGCTCATACAGTAATTCCACTTTTAATTTTTGAAGAACTGCCATACTGTTTTCTACAGCAGCTGCGCCACTTCACATGCTCACTATTTCCAATTTTCTCACTTCCTCATCAACACTGGTTACTTTCTGTTTTACCAACAGTAGTCACACTAATGCGTGTGAAGTGGTACCTCATTGTGGTTATTTGCTGATTTAATATCAAAAAACAAATTTGAATGAAATGAAGGTTCTATATAGCAATGTTGCAAGATAGATGGGGTCTGGATGTTGAAGGATCTTGAATATGAAGCTAAATAATTTGGAATTTATTTTAGAGAAATAGAAGTTAGCAGAGATTGTAAAGAAAAGAGGTTTTCAATGCAGAGAAGCATTATGTGAAATTGAAAAACTAAATAAAGCATTCAAAATGTAGTTAAAATGGTCATTAAACTTTATGCTGGATTTTAAAATGTTATTCTGTATGTTGGCAAATTGAACACCAATAAAAAATAAATTTATTATTAAAAAAATAAAAAAATAAAATGTAACTATAAAGAAATTTATTATCTTTTTCTAAAATCTGAATTAATGGAACTTTCTTTGGAGTAGATGTGGGGAGGTTTGTGGTGTAATCTCAATCTCTGCACTATTCACTTTTATTTTTTTTTTTTTACAAAATAAAGAATCCAAATGATCATTTAGATTCTCAAAAGCAAAAGCCTCAAATCTCATCTTCCACTGATGATGTCATCAAGTTGAATATTAAAATAAGTTGCTAATATTTCTAAAAACTCAATTACATATTTTAATTTATTCAATTCACAAACAGTGATTAAAGAGGTGCTAAAATAAAATGGCAATATGTGAAATTCAAAGTCAAATTTAACATAATTGAAAAATTACTTTACTGTAAAAATGAGTATAAGACCATTTCTTAAATTGTTCACATCAATTTAATAACATATAGGTAAAATTTGAATGTTAAGCAATATGAAATGTCTCCTCTGTGCTGGGCTCCTCTTATTTGATAAACTACTCTCTTACTGGACTATATATATATATATATATATTATATATATATATATAATATCTATTTATTTATTCAAGAGAGACACAGAGAGAGGCAGAGACACAGGCAGAGTGAGACGCAGGCTCCCTGTGGGGAGCCCAATGTGGGACTTGACCCTGGGACCCCAGGATCACTCCCTGAGCTGAAGGCAGATGCTCAACTGCTGAGCCACCCAGACGTCCCAGGACTATATATTTTTGAAGCTTAAATAACCCTTCAAAGCCACTCAATAGTATTAATTTGTGATAGAACAAGACACTAAAAATCTTCCTCAAATGTTCACTCATATGGTTTCAAAGTACATTATAGGATGAGGAATGCAAGTAAACAGAAATTATGCAGACTTCTGAAAGTCATCCACAGAGAGAATTCATGGCAACATTAGTCAAACATAAAGCACAATATTTCAAAAAATGTAAAGCCATCTTTTAAAACAATGTTATATTGAGCCATATGAAATTGCTAATATTCTTTTTTTTTATGGTAGTCACACAGAGAGAGAGAGAGAGAGGCAGAGACACAGGCAGAGGGAGAAGCAGGCTCCACGCACCGGGAGCCTGATGTGGGATTCGATCCCGGGTCTCCAGGATCGCGCCCTGGGCCAAAGGCAGGCGCTAAACCGCTGCGCCACCCAGGGATCCCAAATTGCTAATATTCTATGATTTTGACCTACCCAAAGACAATTTCATATAGCTCAATTTAATATATGGTATTTACTGGCATGGCAACTGTTATGGACATATTGAACTTATACATAAATAAACCTTCCTTCCTGAAAGAAAAATATAATTGCCTTGGGGCACCTGACTGGCTCAGGCCATGGAGCCTGTGACTCTCGATCTTGGGGTCATGAGTTCAAGCCATACATGTTGAGTGTTAAATAACTAAATTGAATTGCCTATATAGACTTAAAAATTAGAAATGTCCTATATTAGCAATGCATAGGATGTTAGAACTCTCAGTGTATTTGAGTCTATGTTTTGTGCCAATTCTTCGGGTCAGAAAAGGTTTCTGATACTCATTATATTTCCCACCAGCACATTAACATGGTAAGCTGTACATCATATGCTCTGAATAAATACATGATCTGATTTGGAATACAAACATAATCTATTTTCAAGTGTCTAAATCCTGACTTAGCTAACAGATTATGTTTGGTATATTTTGCTCAGCTCTGTTCACTGAGCCGAATAATTAAGGAATACCTAATAGTTTCAACAAATCAGATTCTTGACTCTATTAGGAAAAGTTACAGGAGATGTATGGTTTTGCCGTCAGTTATGATTTATTTCAAGATTTCTGTCACTGATATTTGTAGACTGTACATCCTATTTAGAATATTACATGCTACTTTGTTCTTATAACTTAAGAATTTAGCTCCTAAAAAGTTATACTATCCAATTATGTTGTTGAATCCATTATTTAAATGGGAAGGGGAGAAGTGATGGTAGAGGTCTAGAGTGTCAAATATGGCAAACTCATTTTCTAATTGCAATTACAGTGATAAGAAAGATACTTATCTTTCTGAGTTAGTTGATAGTTTCCTTGCAGACTGACAAAAATACACAGTTGATTACCGAGCAGCATCTAAAGAATGAACAAGGGATCCCTGGGTGGTGCAGCGGTTTGGCGCCTGCCTTTGGCCCAGGCGCGATCCTGGAGACCCGGGATCGAGTCCCATGTCGGGCTCCCGGTGCATGGAGCCTGCTTCTCCCTCTGCCTGTGTCTCAGCCTCTCTCCTCTCTCTGTGTGACTATCATAAATAAATAAAAATTTAAAAAAAAAAAAAAAAAAAAAAAAAAAAAAAAAAATAAAGAATGAACAAGTTTGCTAGTGATCACCAAGAGGAGGGACAGTCTGTTCTTCTATCACCAGCTGGACCCATCAGTCACACAAATGTTCATGAACTTTGCCTTTGCTTAAGAAATGCAAACTATTTTTTGAAGTTAATATACCCATATGCGAAATCAGAATAAATTATAGCTGGCAACAACCACTAATATATGAAAGGATAAAACAAAAGCTCAATGGCCAGGTATAAAGCAACTACATCCTTGCCCTGAGAAACAGATCTTCACTGATAACACAGGGTTAGAGGTAACTCCTGATTGCTGTGAAATTTATACCAGCATTTCTGCATGTAGTGCAAACTGTGTTTCTTAATAAACCAGTCCAGTTATTCTTTATTTACATTATAAAAATTCATGCTGTAAGAGAAACACCTTTCATCAGTGCTTTGCATATGTTTTTACAAAACAGAAATGTTTACTCTCTTATGTTATTACTGCTTCATCCTTTAGCACATCTTGATATATGTCTACTATGTGCCAGGAATATCTTGCATCAGAATCCCCTGGCAGGCTTATTATAACACAAATTGTTGTATCCCCACTTCCAGAGTTTGTGATATGATAGATAAGGAGAAGGGCATGAAAATTTGTACTTTGGATCCTAACAAGTTTCTAACAATTTCCCAGGTGATACTGATCCTGCTGGTCTAGAAAACCACTCTCCTGTGGGTAGGAGTTACAGGACAAGGAGGACATAGCTTCGTTCCTCATCAAATCTACATTCTAGTAGAAAAGACTTGAACATATTAGTAGAAATAGGAACCTCCCCATTATTATCTTAAGGAAAATTACCTGAATTGCATTCACATACATACTATAACACCATTTCCCCTGGGCAGCTTGATTTTCCAATTCTCCATGTTTTCATGGCTAGATTCCTATGCCTGCTGTACTAACCAAACACAAGGCACTAAATCACCTGGATGCCACATCTGGGCAGGTTTCAAGGGTAAGATAAATCAATCAGATGCACCGATTTCTTGTTCGGACCCTAAAATGGCTAGATTATATTACACAGAAGCCTGTCTTTTAAAGTTTTAAGAATTTAATTTCTCTCCTCTGGTTTCTCAGCTTACTCATGCTGGTGGCAGGTCCTCCACTCAGGGGTCAGCAGGAACTGCATTGAATTCCCTGGGAAACATGCCTCTGTATCGCTGTCTTCAGGCTCAGGCTCCACCTCTGCACTGAGTTCACACAGGTGGGGACAGAAGTCTATACCAAATAGGTGGTGCAGCTGGGGAGAAGAGGGATGCCTTCAGCTACAGATGGTTAGAGCATCTATAGGAGCCATCTAGAAATTCCTGTTGCTCCAGCTTCAATATTTCATGTGTCTGGGGTGAAACTAGGCCTTCCGTTCACTCATTACTGAGGTCCAGAATGTCTCAGACCCAAACTTGTCCAAGAAATAACCATAGACAGGAATCTCAGAGTCATCTTTTCTGCAGGTGAGATGAAACTTGGGAGAAAACTGAAAAGTTGAATTTGAATATCCTATCATAGGTCGTTTGATAGACTAAGAAAAAATTAATTTTCTGGAGAAGTGTCATGACTAAAATTACATTCATTCCTTTTATGGTTAGTAGCTCCACACATAAAATCTTTTGAGTGATGTACTCACAGGCAGAGGAGGAAGCATATTGTGGGAGCCATCCGCCAGGTGTCTCAACCGCAGTCCCCTGGGGATCTGTAGTCAGTGGCTAGGCTTTGGCCCATTTTACCAGGTAGAGCGATGTGTATCATCCCATTCTGTTACAACTACATTCTCCTTTTCTATGTACGTTGGAAATGACATCACAGTATATCTCCTCAACCCACAGTCCATAAATAGAACTAACCCAGGAGTAAAAATACTGTTAGGCAGCAGATTTGGATCCTGGCCTTAGCAATGCTGATTTCATAACATAATTATGGAGCATATAGAAAATAAATGTTTATGGATATTCCTGTAGCACCTAGCAGAGGCCTGTGTGTGCAAAATAAGCAGACAGGTACCTTTTCATTGAATGTGACTTCTTTCATTATACCCACCAGCCACTGTGGATCCAATTTAATGCCAAATACAAGGTAGTTAACATCTGGAAGGCTAAGTCTGAAAGGGTTAAGTGTCAACATTCCACTCAGAGCTTGGGAGGCTCTCTATTTCACCAAACTCTTTGTGAAATCTTATTGCTATGAATTTGGTCAGGTTCCTTGCTCTGTCTATGCTCTTCATGCTTCTAGGTCAATACATTAACTTTGGTCTATGTCAGATGCCAACTCCTCTATTTAGCCCACTCTAATTTCTTCAGAACTGCTGCAGAACTTTATCTGCATATTTTTATGATTTTTATTAGTCTTTACTTCTTATACTACTTATGTACTGATTGTATAGCCTGTGGATTCTTGGAGAAGAAAAATCTACATCTTTCTCAATCAAAACTGTATCTGGCAACACAACCTAACATTCAAAGAAAGATTTTTCTGCCGATTATAAAATAAAGGCAGACTTAAACTGTCTGAGAATATTAATTTGAGTATAATTTATGTGAAATAAATGGCCAGCTACTTACATGGAAAATAGAATAATTTAGAGATTTCATAAGAAGACAAAGGACTACCAAGAGGTGTACTGCACAAGCAAAAAATTAATTTTTTAAAATAAATATGAAATATATAAGTCCATTATCTCCTCTCTGCTCTCTGGTGCCCTTTTTAGAATTATGGACATTAATAAATATATATATATTTATACATGTATATGTATATTTATATACGTATATATGTATACTCACTATATGTGATAACATTATACATATTCATATACATATAGAGGGCCTGGGTTGGTATTCAGATATGAAGAATAACGACCAATATTGTCTCTAACAACGATTTATATCTTAACCACATCTACTCTGTGGGAGCCATTAGTTTCCATTACATCCACTTGAGTTTAAAATTGCACAAATGTATTTACCTTTCTTTAGTCAATAATTGCAAAGAAAACAGACTGGTCAGGGAAAGACCATGTGGTATCTGACAAACAATAAAACAACATAGGATAACCAATGACTACTTCTAGTCCTGTGACATCTTAATATCTTTAACCACCACACACATATGCTAGTCATAGGAGCTATTTTGTCGCAATTCATACCTCTTAGAACCAACTAGAATATAATTGTTGCTATGAGTTGGACAAGTTAACCATTGTGCCACGGTAATACAACAAAACTATTATTTTTCTTCCCGAAGAAAGATCAGAAGGGGAATGTTTTAAGTGTAATTAGTCCTCCGGAGTTTCCTGGTACTAACTAGGATACACCTTCAGAAACGGCACCAAATTTGAAAAAGTCACTCTCCAAAGACACTTGGTCCAGTAGAAACCTACACAGCCGACAATAGCAGAAGTGCCTATTTTTTAGAGTACTTAGCAAGAAAGAGCATTATATGTGCATCAGTGTCCAGAACAAAGTCCCCGTTCCTATCAAGAAGAGCAGTGTGATCTATGTAGACTAAATACGGTGGCTAGGATTCACCTTATAAAAAATACCAATGGAACGTAAGAGATTCTAATAAAACTGCAGTCTATTCAGGTAGGTATCACTGTGTGGCAGAAATTTGTGTCCTCATAAATCAGGTATATTACCTTAAGAAGTGGAAAGGCAAATTAAGCCTCCTGTTGGCAGTGACCCCAATCTCCAGTGCCCTCCAGGGAAGGTTATGCCTTGAATACCATACACAGGGCTGGGGTGGTGTTGTTCACATTAGGAGATTTTCTCTGTTCACTGTCCTAATGCCAATCACTTCTTCCCTATGGTGGAGATATTTCAAGCAGCATCCGCCAGGCAACATTTCTATGGCTGGAAAAGTTCGACAGGAAACTTCAAACTACCACTAGAGAAAAACACGGACCAAGCTGACAGCATGAAAACAGAAAGGAGAGAAAGAGAAGGAGGGAGAGAGGGAGAAAGGGAGGGAGGGACAGAGAGAGGCTACTTGGGGCTGCTATTTGGGGAGCAACTATAGAAATGATTCCTGGCAGTGAGAAGAGCAGACCTCACATAGTCAACAAGTGCTATGAAGCACTTACTATTGAAGTCCAAGTGCTGCAAACAGAAAAACTGCTGCCTCCCAAACTGTGTAAAGTTTGTCAAAGAAGAGCACAAGCCATCTGTGAAGAACCTGGTACATGTTTAAGAAGCTCACTCAATAATACAGAATCAAGAAGATGGGATAAGGGGCAGCTCAGAGACGCTCCTCTCCACATCGGACAAGAGGTTCCAGAAGTAGCAGTGGGGAGCAGCTGAGGCTTCCAAAGACCTCTCCCATCCCTCGTCCTCACATGCATACGGTCTGCATAAATCTGGAAGATACAGATCCATGTTAACTTAACTGCATTCCCAGTGTGTGACTTCTGGTAGACTGTGAGTTTGGTGATTCTCTGTCATTTCTAGGGATATAAGTCTGGAATAAAATGATGATTTTGGATATAATTACAGATACACATTTTAATGGTAAGGGTCTCCAATGGCACCTATGGTTTTCAGCTCCCTGGGGAAGGAGTTGGAGCACTCAGATCTCCTCACCCTGGGAATGAAATGACCATGAAGATCAACCCAGGGTCATGGCTGATTCAAAATACACTAGGAAACGGCCTACACAGGCTCTCTTGAGGAATGCATTAGGCAAGGAATTGGGTTGCTTTGAATTAGTCCCACAGAAAGAATTACTGAGACTTGGATAATAAAACTAAATGCGGGGACAAGACCCAGTCCTGAGGGTCATTCCATCAAGGAGGAAAGGAACAGTCTTTCTGACGCTGGATGCTATGGCAGCTACAGCCAGTCTCACCCTCTCTCAACTCTGCTCCCCACACCCTTCTCTGCGTCCTCTACTAATAACACGAAACACATTTTTCTCCTGGATCCACTTCAGGAAAAGCCAATCCTACTCTATAGAAAGCCCCTTTAAAAGGCGAAGTCACCACTTTTAAAATGGCAAAATCCTCCTTCAGTAGAGGTCTAAAAATCAGGCCAAAATCGCCACAAGCAGTTAAGTTTGCTTAAGATTAAATAGGGTTGAATAAACGATCTCTGCAGAGTGGGGTCCCCATTGTCTTTTCTCTGCGAGTCCTGTGGCTTCTAACACTTGGTACCTTCCAGTAGCACTGACCTTGAACCACACTTTTCATCTGCACTGGGGTTTCCCAGAGGCTGTTGTAAATATCCTTCCATGGGATAGAAATCCACTCTCCTTGTGCAGACTTTCCTGATTGAACATTTTCCTTGCTGTATGCATTAGGAAAAACATTTTGTGCATGCACGCACAAAGGTGGGGGTTTGGGCGGTGGCTACCCACCTCCGTGACACTTATTGGTGTGGGATCTTCCTTGGCATCCTGCCTTTAGCTTCTACAGAGTATAAGGAGTTGCTTTTACATCTGTGGATTCACTACCTCCATGTCACTAATCCCCAGATGATGTTGCATCCCCGTTTACCCCCCTAGGTAGACACTTCAGTTGCATGCCTAGCTAGCCTGAGTGATGGCATTTGTACCCCACACTGGGCTTAATCAAAGTAGGTTTTCTCTTTCCTTCTGTGAAGTCAGCAGTGTTGTTCTAGCACAGCGACTTAAACTGCATGCGTGTATACCTTCAGGAGTTCAGGCGCAAGTGGGTTGGAATTGGATCGCGCTCCCTCAAAAGCCAGAAATAGAAGCTTAGAGAATGAGCACAATGATTAAATTTAGAACTTGCAAGTAGGAGGTAGATTTCCTACTCCCTGCACGCAGCACGTCTTTTGTGGTGTGCATTTGAAGGTAAGAAAGGTAAGACTCAGAAAGGCAAAAAAAGGGATCCCTGGGTGGCACAGTGGTTTGGCGCCTGCCTTTGGCCCAGGGTGTGATCCTGGAGACCCGGGATCGAATCCCATGTTGGGCTCCCGGTGAATGGAGCCTACTTCTCCCTCTGCCTGTGTCTCTGCCTCTCTCTCTCTCTCTCTCTCTATCATAAATAAATTAAAAAAAGAAAGGCAAAAAAATAAAAAAGGCAGGAATACTATGAAAAATACCTGAATGTAGACAATTAAATGGAAAATAAGGTGAAGAGGATACACTTGTTAAATACATGGACAAACAGTATATCTGGAGAGTTAAGAGAAATAAGAATTAAGAGAAAATGGCCAATTTGGTTATAAATCAGTTGAGTCATTATCTCTACATCTTATACAATATACTAAACAGTGACTTGAAACCTTAAAAACTGAGCCACCCACTTACAAGAATACTCCATTTTAAGTCTGTAAAATGCTAATATTAACAGTACGTAGGGGTGCCTGGGTGGCTCAGTTGGTTGAGCATCTGACTTAATTTTGGCTCCGGTTGTGATCCCAGGGTCCTGGGCCTGAGCCCCCCCCAAGGGGCTCCCACTGGGTGTGGAGCCTGCTGAAGATTCTCTCTCCCTCTGCCCCTCCTCCTCCGCCCAGGTGTGCTCGCTTGCTCTATTTAGAAAACAAGTAGTACCTAAATAACTTTCCTTCCTGACTGTAGGTGATGCTGCTTTTGCTGTATCTTGCAGGAAAAACAAGTGAAAGTGAGTGTGGACCCAGAGCTCTACATCATTTCTTTGCTTTTCCTTTAAAAGCTTTCAGTGGCCATCCCGTATCTACAACAGGACTCATGTTTACCCAGTGATTTCGTTCATATTATCGTTTGCAGTTGGTGACCACCAATAGTAAAATTTTGCAGAATTAGTACTGTTCCAATTTCACACATATTTCTGTGGCCAGGAAAAGGACACGCAACTTAAACTTATTTTACAACTATTTAGTCAGGTAGCATTAGCCAATTTATATACATGGACTTTTGTTCATTTAATAAAAAAAATTTGGATGTAATATTTTATTTCCTATCTCATAAGATTCCAAAATATCAAATTGTAAAATGTAATAAGCCCTTATATCTAAATAACTGTAAAATACCTTCAATTATTAAAATCTTTGTTCTAATGTTTCTTTATTAACTAATCAGGTGAATAACTGTAGCTGTTAGGTAAATGTAGACTATTTATAAGACAAATTCCTAGGAGAATTGATTAAGAAAAAAATTTCAAAAATTATAGCTGTGTATACAGTATTGATTAAGAAGTGTGTGGAACAATTTAATGACATATATCAGTTATACAGAATTATATGATTTATAGTGAAGTACACTCATTTCTTCTTTTACTTAAAAAATCAAGAGCAATTATAATAAATTACTCTTCATTTGATCAGAAAATGTGTCTACACTGAAAGCACGCACTATTATCAGTCTACTGTTGACTATGAAATTATCCAAAATAATTTAACACATTAAATTTTATCCCTTTGCTCCAAATAAAAATATACAGTAATTCAGAAAATTGCCTTAGAGAAGAAGATGTATTGACTAATATGTATAACATTCTAGGGAATTTGTCTTTTTTTGGAAAGATAAACATTGATACGAATGCAGTAACATAATTGGAGTTTAATATTCCTAAAACTTAACTTAATGTCCTTATTAAAAAGTAGATGTGCTTTATTTATCCATCCCCATGTTATTGGACACTTAGATTTTCTCCAATTTCCTATGTCACAGTCTTTGTCATCAATGAACACTTGTGTTCTATAATAAATTTGTGATCTTACCACCACTTGAAATCTATGCTCACAGCTGGTAATACTAAGTCAAAAATTAAGAGTTTTTTAAATCCTCTAATGTGACTTGGTTTTCAGAAGTTTTATACTTTGTAATACCCTCTCTATATGTTCTCATTCACCACACCTTTCCAGCCTGGTACTATTATTTTATAATTACGGTTTTATTAAATAGAGAATCCAAAAACCATATCATGTTCTTACTTGATTTGTTGGATTATTGATGAAGTTGGACAGATTTCTGGATGAAATTTCTATATAAATTCTTTTGCTTATTTTTTCTAACAGAATTTGATAGTTTTCTATTATGGTGTGATCCCCAATATACTGAAAATATTAAATCTTAGTCTACAATATTTGTTGTTGATATTCCTTACAGTCTACCTAATCGACTTGGAAATTGTTTAGGTTATTTGATCCAGTAAAATTATCTTGTAAATGTAAACAATGTCTTCATTTCTTTAATTGTTCTTATATGTTTAAAAATATCTATAAGCTATCAGCTTGAAATTTACCTGTATTTTCTTCTTATTTAAAATGTTTGTTTATATGTGTATTTCATCCACCATTAATTTTGTTTAATAGTAGGAGGTAAGAATTACTTTTTTTCCCCAAAAATATAATCCATGATCCAGATATTGTCTGGTCTGGTGAGCTTTCTTTTTCCAATTAGTTGTGCTGCTGCCTCATGTATCAGAAACTAAATCCCAAAGCAAAAGTTCTTTTACTTATGAAAGTTTAGTTTCCAAAAGATGCTTCTAGGTTCATTTGTTAGAATTGAACAAATTCTAACAAATTTTGAAAAATTGAACATGATTGAACAAATGTAGGTTGGCAGAGATAGTGTATCTTTATTCTATATGTAGTTCTGATTTTAGTTACAAAAATCTAGATGGAAGACTTTTTTTAAAGATGTATTCATTCATTCATTCATTCATTCATTCATTCATGAGAGACACAGAGACAGGCAGAGACACAGACAGAGGGAGAAGCAGGCTCCACGCAGGGAGCCTGATGTGGGATTTGATCCCAGGACCCCGGCGTCACGCCCTAGGCCCCCCAGGGGCCCCAGAGAAGGAAGCAGTTCTTAATGAAGGGAGAGTCTACAAAGAGCAACATTATCTGTGCTTCTTAAATGCACATCTACAGAGATTTATTTCCATCTATCAAGACCTATAAGAATGCTGTGCAGTGTTAGTTAGTTTTAGAAAGGGTAGGAATTGCAGGATATAAAAACTTGGAGCTCTTCTTAACCATATTTTTTGTCAGGTAGAGAAAAATGACTAAATTAAATGTATCTTGAATTCCTGGATAAATTCAAAATACACTTGCTGCACCATATATGTTATTACCTCAAACGACTTGCTAATCTTTTGACATTGACATTTACAACTGATTTTTTAAAAAATTTACATTATGCCTAGTTTTTGAAATTCTTTCAATCACAAAGAATTGAGAAGTGAGTCCTCTTTTAAGGGGTATTCTCTGGACCAATTGTGGGTGAGACTGGAATTACACTTTTCTTGCATTTTCAGTGTTTGGCAAATCAGTTTGTGAATGGTATTTTATTGTGAGTTGTTTTATTGGGTGGATTCAGTTTATTTAATATTATGTATTTATCCATTTTGTTAATATCCCTTTGGTGGCAGTATTATTTCCTTATGGAATTTATCCACTGAAGGTGCATTTTCAAATGTAATGTGAGTAAAGATAATAATACTTTATGTAATTAGTCTAAAAACTAACCTTTTTGTTTTCAAACTTAGTTTATCTTTGTTTCTAATTCATTAATTTTTGCTCTTGTTTCCCGTCCCTCATATTCATGTTTTCCCATTATTTGAGAAAATAATTAAAATTCTAGGGGATCCCTGGGTGGCGCAGTGGTTTGGTGCCTGGCCTTTGGCCCAGAGCGTGATCCCAGAGGCCCAGGATCGAATCCCACGTTGGGCTCCCGGTGCATGGAGCCTGCTTCTCCCTCTGCCTGTGTCTCTTCCTCTCTCCTCTCTCTCTGTGACTATCATAAATAAATAAAAAAAAAAATTTAAAAAAATAAAATTCTATCTTTAATCCCTTCACTTTTAGCCTTTTTCTTTCCCAAAATAAGTACTTAAATTTATGTGTCCCTCTGAGTCCTGCTATAAAGTCATCCTGCAAGGTAAATGATACATAATTATTATTTTTCTTTTTTTTTTTTTTAGTTTTAAGGATGTTCTAATATTCATTATTTCTTGAAGCCATGATTTATCTATATTTTTATTTATGGTTTAAGTCCATTATGTTCAGACCACATATCTAAATTATAGCAATAATCTTTATTAGCAGATTCTGTGTTTGCATATTTGTTTACTTGCCAAATCAATACTCATGGTTCTTTCACAGTCGCTCATGGATGTGTGCAGAGTGGGAAAAATTTGAGTCTACAAATGTGCACATTCCTAATTGAGACTGACCAGGGATACGCGCTGGTTTTCTGTTTCAGGTCTTATACTGTTTAATACATGTCTTTCTTGTGATTTACTTAGGGGCACATGTTTTGCATTCCTGTGCTTTTTGTTGGTGATTTCACTTAAATGGCCCCCAAATATACTGCTGAAGTGTCTAGTGGTCCTGAGCACAAGACTGTGACATGCCTTATGGATGAAATATGTGCTACATAAGCTCCATTCATGCACAGGTTATGCAGCATTTGGATGTGAGTTCAATATCAATAAATCAATAACATATATTAAACAAGTTTTTCTTTCTAAAGAAACACACATAAACAAGGTTGTGTCTTGCTTGGTTGACAAAAATTTGTAAACCGGAGGTTGACATGAACCCACCTCTGTTTCCTGTAGGAGCAACGGTTTAGTATTCACTAATTCAGTATCTGCAAACGTTTATAGAACATGAGCACGATAAATAATGAGAATAGACTGTACTTTGAGACTTGAAACTTATATTGTGTATATACACGGATTTACTTTTAATAAATATTCTATGAATGCTGGTATAGTACATATCTGATTGATTTTGATTTGTGGATGTGTTTTTCTATACATGCCATTGATATTGAAATCTGCTAAGTGATATGCAAGTAGTCTATATTCCAATTTTTTTCTCTGATTATCAAGTGTAAAAATCAGTATGTAATCATTTTCACAACTTCTATCAAAATTCTCATTTTGTATGTTTTGATGCTATTAGTATAGAGTATAGAGATTTACAAAACTCGTCTTTATGGTTCTTTTAACATTTTATATTTAATAGTACCTAAATTCTCTTCATCAAAAACTTTTTTTTGTTTTCTTTAAATGTTTTTGCATGTGGTAATTATACAGATGTACCAGATTTATTTTGTAATTCCTGTTATGGCTTTGTCTATTCTGTAAACTTGAATTTTATTGAAAAAAAGTAATATATAAAATGCATCTCTGTAACAGATGTCTTAAAGAATACTGGTAATCTTTGTTTTTTACTGGAATATTTAGGTTTTTGGCAATAAAAAAAGTAATATATAAAATGCATCTCTGTAACAGATGTCTTAAAGAATACTGGTAATCTTTGTTGTTTTTACTGGAATATTTAGGTTTTTGGCATCATTTTATGTTTAGTTTATGGTGTATCCAGTATTTTGCATACTTTCTTTTTTATTCACCTCCCATTTTTGTCAGAGTATTTGTTCACTATATGACTTTTCAAGTAAGTAAATATCTTTAAATTCACATAAATTAATTCATCTTACTTTGTTTTATTACCTGATTTTGGGTATTCAGTTCACTTTTCTGTTGCATCCTGACGCAGAGAACAGAGTTAATTATATTTCTCTGTTCAAGAAACACTGTCCTCCCTCAGACCATGGAAACGATCTTTTTTTCTTTTTTCATTATATTGTTCCCCTTCAGCAGAGATCACTATAATCTTTCCTTTTCCCACAGGTATGCATTTTATTATTTATATACTTCTGAAATATATACTATTGATTTTGCTTATTTTAATTCACATAAATGTTATTGTTTTAGAAATCATCCTGTGATACTTATTTAATGATAATTTTTAAGTGTACTCATTTATCTCTTTTATATATTACATACATAGAAAACATCTAGTAGTTGTAATGTATTTTCTTGGTGGTTCACAGGAATTTCACATAATTATTAATGTCCTGTCAAAATCTAGACATTTTAAATATCTTCTGCTGTGTCACACACATGTTAACTAAATGCCTTTTTGGAATGGAAACCTTACATCTGATGTAATAAGATCCATCAATGTTTCACATTCAGATTGCATTTTTAGAGTCTTGTTAAAAAATCTTTCCATATTCTAGAATCACATAGATATTTTCCTATTTGATTCTATTAACTTTATGGTTTTGTTGTTCAAATTTAGGTATTTAACACAACTGGAGTTGAAGATATAAATTATAAGCTAAATGTTTGACTTTGTATTTCTCCATATATGTCAAGGTCCCACATTCACATTTGTTTGTTTCAGAATTATCATTATATTCTATAATTCTTTATCCACTTGGGTTCTATTTTTATGACTACACTTTTTATTATGTGTTAGTAGCTATTAAGTGTCCTTGTCTATGATACTATTTTTTTCTTATGTTATTCTAAAATTCCCCTGGCTATTCGGGTCTTTTCTGATTCCACACAAATCTTAAAATAATTGTTTCAACTCTCTGAAGCAAGTCCATGGTATTTTGATAGGGATTGCAATTAAATGTGTAAATTGCCTTGGGTAACATTGAGGTTTTCACAATATTAATTCTGCCAATCCATGAGCATGGAATATTTTCCATCTCTTTGTGTCTTCCTCAATTTCTTTCAGAAGTGTCCTGTAGTTTTTAGGGTATAGATCCTTTACCTCTTTGGTTAGGTTTATATTCCTAGGTATCTGATGCTTTTGGGTGCAACTGTAAATGGGATTGACTCCTTAATTTCTCTTTCTTCAGTCTCATTGTTAGTGTATAGAAATGCCACTGATTTCTGGGCATTGATTTTGTATCCTGCCACGTTGCCAAATTGCTGTATGAGATCTAGCAAACTTGGGGTGGAGGCTTTTGGGTTTTCTATGTAGAGTATCATGTCATCGGCAAAGAGGGAGAGGTTGACTTCTTCTTTGCCAATTCGAATGCCTTTAATGTCTTTTGTTGTCTGATTGCAGAGGCTAGGACTTCCAGTACTATGTTGAATAGCAGTGGTGAGAGTGGACATCCCTGTCTTGTTCCTGATCTTAGGGGAAAGGTTCCCAGTGCTTCCCCATTGAGAGTGATATTTGCCGTGGGCTTTTCCTACATGGCTTTTAGATGTTGAGGAATGTTCCTCTATCCCCTACACTCTGAAGAGTTTTGATCAGGAATGGATGCTGTATTTGTCAAATGCTTTCTCTGCATCTAATGAGAGGATCCTATGGTTCTTGGTTTTCTCTTGCTGATATAATGAATCACATTGTATGTTTTACGAGTGTTGAACCAGTCTTGTGTCCCGGGGATAAATCCTTTTTGGTCATGGTGAATAATTTTCTTAATGTACTATTGGATCCTGTTTGCTAGTGTCCTTGTTGAGAATTTGTGCATCCATGTTCATCAGGTATATTGATCTATAATTCTCCTTTTTGGTGGAGTCTTTGGTTTTGGAATTAAGGTGATGCTGGCCTTATAGAATAAATTTGGAAGTACTCCATCTCTTTCTATCTTTCCAAACAGCTTTAGCAGAATAGGTATGGTTTCTTCTTTAAAAACGTTTTATAGAATTCCCCAGGGAAGCCATCGGGCCCTGGACTTTTGTGTCTTGGGAGGTTTTTGATGACTGCTTCAATTTCCTCCCTGGTTATTTGCCTGTTCAGGTATTCTATTTCTTCCTGTTCCAGTTTTGGTAGTTTGTGGCTTTCCAGAAATGCGTCCATTTCTTCTAGATTGCCTAATTTATTGGCATATAGCTGTTCATAAAATGTTTTTAAAATCGTTTGTATTTCCTTGGTGTTGGTCGTGATCTCTCCTTTGTCATTCATGATTTTCTTAATTTGAGTCTTCTCTCTGTTCTTTTAATAAGGCTGGCTAATGGTTATTCTATCATTAATTCTTTCAAAGAACCAACTCCTGGTTTTGTTGATCTGTTCCACCGTTCTTCTGGTCTCTATTTCGTTGAGTTCTGCTCGAATCTTTATTAACTCTCTTCTCCTGATGGGCGTAGGATCTATTTGGCTGTTTTTTCTCTAGCTCCTTTAGGTGTAAGGTTAGCTTTTGTATTTAAGTTCTTTCCAGTTTTTTGATGGATGTTTGTATTGCAATGTATTTCCTCCCGTCAGGACTGCTTTGCTGCATCCCAAAGATTTTGAACAGTTGTATCTTCATTCTCATTAGTTTCCATGAATCTTTTTAATTCTTCCTTATTTCCTGGTTGACCCTTTCATCCTTTAGCAGGATGGTCCTTAACCTCCACGTGTTTGAGGTCCTTCCAAACTTCTTGTTGTGATTTAGTTCTAATTTCAAGGCATTATGGTCTGAGAATATGCAGGGGACGATCCCAATCTTTTGGTATCGGTTCAGACCCGATTTGTGACCCAGTATGTGGTCTATTCTAGAGAAAGTTTCCATGTGCACTTGAGAAGAATGTGTATTCAGCTGAGTTTGGATGTAAACTTCTGTAGATTTCTGTTAAATCCATCTGGTCCAGTGTATCATTTAAAGCTCTCGTTTCTTTGGAGACGTTGTGTTTAGAAGTCCTATCGAGTGTAGAAAGCGCTCGACTGAAGTCACCAAGTATAAGTGTATTACTATCTAAGTATGGCTTAACTTTGGTTATTAATTGATTGATATATTTGGCAGCTCCCATATTCGGGGCAAATAGATGGGTCCTGCTTTTTTATCCAGTCTGAAACCCTGCGCCTTTTGATGGGGTCATTAAGCTTGTTCACATTCAGTTACTATTGAAAGATAGGAGTTTAGTGTCATAGTGATATTATTCAGTCATTGCTTTTGTGGATTGTTCCATTGGACTTCTACTTAAAGGGGAAATTGTGAGAGTCCCCCTTAAAATTTCTTGCAGAGCTGGTTTGGAGGTCACATATTCTTTCAGCTCCTGCCTGTCTTGGAAGCTCTTTGTCTCTCCTTCCATCCTGAATGGGAACCTTGCTGGATAAGTATTCTTGGTTGCATGTTTTCCTCATTTAGGGACCCCGAATATATCCTTCCAGCCCTTTCTGGCTTGCCAGGGCTCTGTGGAGAGATCTGCTATTACCCTAATACTCCTCCCCATAAAAGTCAGGGATTTCTTGTCTCTTGCTGCTTTAAGGATCTTCTCTTTATCTTTGGAATTTGCAAGCTTAACTATTAAATGTTGAGGTGTTGAACGGTTTTATTGATTTTAGGGGGGGATCTCTCAATCTCCTGGATCTGAATGCCTGTTCCCTTCCCAGATTAGGAAAGTTTTCAGCTATGATTTGTTCAAATACATATTCTGGACCTCTGTTCCTTTCAGTGCCCTTGGGAACCCCAATTAAATGTAGGTTTTTCTTCCTCAGGCTGTCATTTATTTCCTTTAATCTATCTTCATGGTCTTTTAATTTTGTGTCTCTTTTTCCTCAGTTTCCCTCTTTGCCATCCACTTGTCTTCTATGTCACCCACTCGTTCTTCCACCTTGTTGACCCTCGTCGTTAGGGCTTCTAGTTTGGATTGCATCTCATTCAATTGATTTTAAATTTCTGCTTGATTAGATCTAAACTCTGCAGTCATGAAGTGTCTTGAGTCCTTTATGCTTTTTTCTAGACCCACCAGTAGCTGTATAATAGTGCTTCTGAATTGGTTTTGTGGCATTGAATTGTAATTCAGATTTTGTAACTCTGTGGGAGAGAGGACCGTTTCTGATTGTTTTCTTCTGAGGTGAGGTTTTCCTTCTAGTCATTTTGCTCAGTGCAGAGTGGCAAAAAACAGTTGTATTGGGAAAAGGAGAAAAAGAAAAAGAAGAAAAAGAAAAATAGAAAAAAGAAAGAATAGCTTCCCTCCCTCCCCCTTCCTCCCTCTCCTCCCCTCTCTTCCCCCCTGTTTTTTCCTTCTCCCTCCTCCCACCTCCATCCCCACAACACGGTGTAGTATCTTCTGCTTCTTGTATACCTTTAAGTCCCTTGACTTCCCCTGGTCACTTGTCCATCTAGCTGGTCTTCTCGGGGAGGGTCCTGTTGTGCTGATTTTCAGGTGTCAGCACTTGGGGGAGCTGCTCTGCCAACTACCTGGTTGCAGGGCTCAGTGGGGGCTGTTTACCCTGTGAGGCCCCAGGAGGAACAACCACAGTGGTGGCAGCCAGCTCTGGAGCCCTGGAGTCAGCTCCCGCAGTAACTCTGGAGCTCTCCGTCTGCAGGGCCTGGAGGCTCCGGGGGCGGGGACGCTGATCTGCTGAGCTCCGGGGTAGGAGCATCCTTTTTGTCCTGGGCCCTCCTGGCCTCTGCCTGTCCCAGGGGAAGTCGGATCCTGGGCTGTGTCCCCGGCGCCCTGGGCTCCCGGGCCTGTCGCTGTTGGATTCGCGCTCCCGCCGTGCAGCCCCTCCACGCAGAGCCGCCGCCCGAGCCCCTCCGAGCTGCTCCCGGGTCCAGCTAAGCGTGCCCTGCAGCCCTTTAGGGAGCTCGGCCTGGGTTGTGGGGCTCTCCCAGGGCGCAGGTGTCTGTTAGTGTCCCAGGAAGCCTGAGGGCATCCCCGCCCTCCTGCGTCCTGCTCTAACTCCCTGAGAGCACCTTTCTGCCCAGGAAGATTGGGGAAGCTCCTGCTTCTCCCAGCCGGGGCTCTCCTGTCCTGGGGACACTCGCCCAGGCCTTAGCCCAGCTCCTCGCAGGCCCCTCCCCCTTGGATGCCTTTTGTTTCTTTATTTCTTTTTCCCTGTCTTCCTACCTTGATAGAAGCGCGAACTCTTCTCATTATAGCATTCCAGCTGTTCTCTCTTTAATCTCAGGCCGAATTCGTAGATTTTCAGGATGATTTGAAGGTTATCTGAGTAATTTGGTGGGGACAGGTGACTTGGGGACTCTACTCTTCCGCTATCTTGCCCCTCCCCTCGTATCCTCTCGTTTTATTAATTAACTCTGTACTACTATAATTAAATGATTCCTGGGGTGCCTGCGTGGCTCAGTTAGTTAAATGTCTGCCTTCCACACAGGTCATGATCCTGGGTCCCCCATAGGGGCCCTCTGCTTTGCGGGGAGTCTGCTTCTCCCTCTGCCCCTCTCTCCCTCTCAAATTTTCTCTCCATCTCTCTCTCAAATAAAAAAATAAAATGTTTTTTTAAAATGATCCTGAAATTAGAGCTTCAACATAAAACAGAAAACCTTGTTTACTGTCTTGGAAAATAGTCTGGAGGCTTGCAGTTCAGGACTGGTAGGATCTCTACACCCACTGTGGTTTCTCAAGATCTTCCAACATATTCATAATGCAGTGGGGAAGGAGTGAAAAATAAGTTCAGTATATATCTATTCCTTTTAAGGACATGAACTAAAATAGCCACATAATATTTTGGCTCACATTCCTTCAGGTATAAATTAGTCATAGGGCCATATCTGGATATAAGTGAGTCTTGCTGGCCCTTGCTGAGTGACTATGCACCCAACTAAAATTTGGAAATGTACTTTCAAAAAAAAAGAGGTGAATTAATTCTGGTGGAAAAGCTATTTCTCTGACTGATCTTTACCAAGAGCCATACAATACTTTCTAGATTTATGCAACATTTTAGGCAGTTTTCTTTTTTTGCCATATAACCCACTAGATAGACATAATTATTAAAGATGATTATTGACTAATATGCTTTATTTATTTAAACTAAATTAATCAAATAGAAGTCTATTGTGCAACAGATAAATACAAGGTACTATACAGGGCAGCCCCAGTGTCGCAGCGGTTTAGTGCCACCTGCAGCCCAGGGCGTGATCCTGGAGTCCCTGGATCGAGTCCCACGTCGGGCTCTCTGTATGATGCCTGCTTCTTCCTCTGCCTGTGTTTCTGCCTCTCTCTCTCTCTCCCTCTCTGTCTCTATGAATAAATTTAAAACTCTTAAAAAAAGAAGGTACTATACAAAATTCTTTGTAACAAAACAGAATAATTCCCAGTACAAATGAGGATAATACTATTAAATAGTTTCTTTAAAGGCTCTTGAAAGTTTTCATCGAACTATTTCAAGTTTATTGGCATTTTCCTTTATTAATTTATTTTAATATTTTTTAATAATTGCTATTATTTTGATTATTTAATAATTTTATGATTATTTTAGTAATAACTATTAGCATATATATGGAACATCATCTTTTTTTTAATCAGCTACATCCTAAAATTTTTAAAAAGATTTTATTTATTTATTTACCTGAGAGAGAGAGAGAGAGAGAGAGAGAAAGAGAGCAAGCAGGAACAGGGTGGGGTATGGGTAGAGGGACAGGAGGAAGCAGACTCCTCACTGAGCAGGGAGCTCAATCAGGACTCCATCCCAGGACCTTGAGATCATGACTTGATCTGAAAGCAGATGCTTAACTGAGCCACCCAGGTGCCCCACATCTAAAAAAACTTTCAGGAAGAAGGAAAGGGTTCAAATAAATTAGATGATTTCCAATTTTTGAGGAAAATAGACATAAACTATGAAAACAATATCAAGGAATAAAAGGATACATGAAATATCTTTTCGATATACTCATTTAGTAAGGAAAAATAGACAAAAAATATTTTAAAAATTGCTATAATTAACTACAAAAAGATTGAATTACCAAAAATATGTTGATATTAATTTGAAAGTGAGAGTTATATACTAACATGGAATGATAGAAATAACATCAGTGTTTTGCTTGAAATACCCAAATAATCTCTTCAATCTTATATTTGCCTTTAAAAAATTCTTTTGGATCAACAACTGAATACAGTAACAATAGATAGTACTGTATTTTACTATTTCCAGAAGATAGACGAATTGGCAATGTTAAATAGAATGGCCAGATAGCCCTCAGGGGAAACACTATGAAGCAGGGAAATAATCTGGGGAAAGAGAGCCATTATACAGGACTTAAGCTGGGAGACTGCCTGGAATGTTCTAGGAAGGTAAGAACTCCCAGAATGATATAAAATAGCAGACATGGAAAGGCCTGAAGGGAAATGATCTGGGCAGAGGACTCTGAAGCTGGGAAGAGTTGGCCAGTGTGGCTAGAGAGACATGGACGAGTCTGAGAAAATGCCAAAGGCTTGAGTACAGAAACCTTGCAGGCCACAGAGAGGATGCTGAATTTTATTCTCTGTGCATTGAGAGACTATGGCAGATCTGTAAACAGCAGAATGATCTTATCTGCTCTAATTTTATGGAATTGTATGACTGCTGAGTGCAAAACAGAATGTAGAGGCAAAAATGGAGGTGTGTATAGGAGTCTACTGAGAGGTCCAGAGCTAGACAAAATGGACCTGCTGGCTTAGACCAGCAATAGAGGAAGCGGTCAGTAGAGGTCCGTTGAGGGTTAAATTTTTATTTATTTAATTTATTTTTTAAAGGATTTTATTTCTTTATTTTTGAGGTAGCATGAACAGAAGGTAGGTTCAGAGGAAGAGGGAGAACCAGGCCATCAGACTCCTCACTAAGATGGGAGCCTGACAGGACCCTGGGATCATGACATGACCCAAAAGCAGATGCCTAACCCACTGGGACGCCCAGGTGCCCCAGGCATCAAATATTTAAAACAGAGTGAACAATATTTGATAATGGATTGAATATCAGATATGAAAAATAAAGGATGGCTCCTAGATTTTCTCCTAAGCAACTAAGTAAATTGAAGTAATATTTACTAGGCAAGTCCCCTTCATTTTGTGAAAGAATTCACTGCATAATTCTTTTCCATTACAAGTGTCACGTGTGCATTAAAAATATAATGGGAATAAAGGTTAGATTTTGCACATCATATCAGAAATAAAACTCCAGCTTGAATCAAGAGATATATGTTTTTATTTAATATTTCTTTTCTGTGTAATATATAAATGCTAATTAAAAATTTAATAGATATTACCTATAAATCTACCAATGCAGAGAACAGAAAAATCTGGAGACTAGTTTTGAATAATCTAACATCACTGTACTTTCTGCCTAATGAGAGTGAAAATGAGGTAACCAACACTACACACCTGCTATTAAACTGAAAAAAAAAGGCCATTTTATAAGCATTAAACTCCTGTGGTCTGCCAAATGTTCCTAGTCACTCACCTATTGGGAGGGTAATTACCATTCTAAGATTGCTAAAGCAATAGAATATGCCTTTATCTATTTTCCTTCAGGCTGAAAATTTTTAAATGTTTTTGAAAGTTCACTTTCTGGGCTTCTTATGGGAATTAAGGTGACATTACTGCATCACCTTAATCAAATATGACAATACTTTTCTTAACCTAATAAAATCTCCCCCCATAATAATAACCACAAGTTTATTTGCTGTGAGGCATTTTTAATTGCATAGTATATGGCTATAATTGAATTGTACCCATTTTTGGTTGACATTTTAATTATCCCATTGCCAGAAAATAGATGTTGGGAAACTTTGAAAAACAACTTTTGGTAGTTCAAAACTGTTTTTAGCCATTCTTATAAACATTTAATTAATCTTCTCCTGAAATCTTTTAAACTTGGGAGAAATTCTTCAAGTTAATTTCTTTTCTCTTAATACATTTAGCATTTTCCCTTAAGTATTAATTTCCCTCTTGAAGTTCTCAAGAAAAGTTAAATCTTATTACATCTTTCTCTCCTCTTTAATCTGACCCTCTTTTTGGAACCTTTTTTGCCCTCAGTTTTGACCAAAGATACCTGTTTCACATGGTTCAAAGAATGTCCAAACTTTTAAAGCTCACAGTTTTTTATCTTGGCTCTGTGGTGATGAAAAATGCATGAGAAATTTTATTATTATTTTTTCCAAGAGGCTCAGTAGCAACAGAAAAGGACAGGTAAGCCTAGGGCCTAAATGACATTAGAGTTTTCACCTAAGAAAGGAGCGTAGCCCAGGAATAGTCAGGAAGTAAGCCTTAAATTTAGCTCTACTAAAATGTTTAATGCCCAGCAAGAGATTAATCAGACCTAGAAAGGCAAAACTCACCAATGTAGAAATCTTAATGATTTCCAGGAGGACTGAGTGTATTGGGGGTTGACCTGGGACTAATGTCCCCTTTGAGGAATGATACCCCAGCTCTTTTTTACCTATGCTGTTGTACATAAGACAAAGCAGGGAATGTTTCTGGGTGTCAAGGGTTGGAGGAGAGAGAACATGGTAGTTATTTCACAAACTTTTGCCTCATCGTTTAAACTTTCACTGATGAAAAAGGAAAAAAAAATCTGTCGTGAGGCAGTTTATATGTGGTGTTAGTTTCTCTGGACTGGGTGATGAGTATAGTTGGCCAGAAGGAAATCAGTTAACTCACTCAAGTGGTACCAGAGAAGGCTGGAATCTCACTCTCCTCTATGACTCCTTGTGACTCTTAAGTCCTCTCCTCTTACATCCTAGATTTTAGGATTCAATCCTTAATTTTTTTTTCTTTCTTTACTCTCTCTCTCTCTTTCCACACAATATGTATTTCCAAAGATCTTCCATTGTCAGGCACAACATCAGCAAAAGATACATGTAACCCCAATATTAAAATGTACCCTAAATTCAAAATTATGAAAATGTGAAGTATAGAAACATTTCAATCAAACAACATGATACTGTGTATTAATGATTCCAAAATTTAAAATTTATTCCCATCAAATCACCCACTAGTCATTTTTAGGTACACATCCCACCCCTAAACCCTGTTTTCCCCTCTTCTCTTTGCTTTTTACAGAAATAGTAAATAAAGAGTGCTATCACTGCTCTCCAAGTCAGAGATACTCTTTAACCTCCATTTCCTATGTTCCACAACCAGTGGGTCATCAACACTTTAATCTATGCCTCATACATATTCCTTTCTTTTCTAAGTTACAGCCCTCCTCAAGGCATGGCTAGAATATTGACAGAGCATCGCAATATCACTTTGCCTCTAGGCAGAAGCAGGGCAGGTATCATCAGGGTGTGTTCTTAAATCACATTTCCTTATTTTACTTCACAGGTCCACCACTTAATATGTGTGTGTAACTTTGGGCAAATTATGTTCTTCTTATGATTCTTTTCCTCACCTATAAACGAAGTGTAAGAATAGTACTTCCCTCATGTAATTGTTATGATTATATGAAGGAAAACATAGAAAATGTTAGAACAACATTTGAAATTTTAGCAAGTCTTGATAAGATATTAGCTACTAAGGCATCACATTCCAATCCACTTGATACAAATGTGTTAGCATCAGCCTTACTAAAATATCAGTTAATTCAGCCACTAAACATAAATGTACTTAGCAAATGAGTGTCTTGTGCTTAAAGAATTTATTTATTTATTTATTTATTTATTTATTTATTTATTTATATTATTGAGAGAGAGAGTGCATGAGGGAAAGAGGATGTCAAGAAGACTCCCCACTGAGCACAGAGCCCATCTTGGGGCTTGATCTCACGACCCTGAGATTATGACCTGAGCTGAAATCAAGAGTCTGACACCCAACTGACTGAGCCACCCAGGTGCCCCAAGTGTCTGTTTTACAGTAAGCATTGTAGGTAAATAAGGTAAATAAAATCAACAAATTCAGCAACAAACAGATGAGAGTAGGAGGAGATAGGGATACTAAATAAGAAAACAAATATATGAACAAATAGTTTAATGTCAGTTTCATTTTCCAACCTTTTTAGCATGGCCCATACCTGTCCCATACATGAGCCACTTACTTTGGCATGGGGTGGTCACTGGTAGTCCATCCATTAGTTCTCAGCATCTTTTGTTATGTGTTTAGAAACAGATCCACAGTTTCAGAGCTCAGGAGCATACCCAAGGGTTTATAATGATTTTATAGTCTCCCCCTTCAAAGTTTTGCATTTTGGTCCTTTACCAGAAAGCTGAGATTTTAGTTAGACTCCACTCTGCTATACTCTGTCTCTGACTGTGTGCACATTCAGGAATGATGGGCAGTGGGTCAGAAGGAAGAAAAGCAATAGGGGTTCACTCCACCTTCTTGGAATCTCAACTCCTTCAATTAGAGAGGAAGACCTTCTTCCCTTTGAATTTTCTTGTTTTTTTTAAGATTTTATTTATTTATTCATTAGAGACAGACATTGAGAGAGGGAGAGAGAGAAAGAGAGGCAGAGGGAGAAGCAGATTCCCTGCAGAGCAGGAGCCCAATGCAAGACTCAATCTTTGGACCCTTGGATCATGACCTGAAGCCAAAGACATATGACTAGTTGCTTAGCCACCCAGGGGCCCCTCCCTTTGAATTTTCAATACCTCCAGGCTCCTATTGCCACTCATTGGTGCTGCTCATTCCACAGCCACTGTAAGTTTGTCTGGTAGCTAGAGAATGGGAGAACTGAGAAAAGAAAAACATAAGGGACTCCCCCAACTCTCTCTCAGTATTTAGACCCCTTTATTCCACTCCTCAGACAGAATAAGAGGGTTTCTCCTGGAACTCTGTCTGCACCTTGCTGCCCTCTTCTGGTGTTTGAGCTGCCTTACATTCAGGCCAGGGTACATCGGAGGAAAATGGGAAACCCTTTGCCAATCTGGTGTACCTTGAATTCTGATCTTCTTCCCCTGTCCACCAGCCACTACTTATTTTTCAAACACCTCAAGTGAATTCCATTCTATAGGGTATATAAGATAGAATATACTTCATCCATCTCGCCTCAAATCAGAATTCCCATTGTGCTCTTTTTAGTAATTAATTTTCAAATAATGTATCTATTTGCTGCTGACTTGAATAAGTATTTGGTTTCTTTTTATTTTTAAGATTTTTTTTTATTCATGAGAAACACACAGAGAGAGAGGCAGAGACACAGGCAGAGGGAGAAGCAGGCTCCATGCAGGGAGTCCAATGCAGGACTCGATCTGGGGACTCCAGGATCACACCCTGGGTGGAAGGCAGGAGCTAAACCACTGAGCCACCCAGGCATCACAGTATTTGGTTTCTTAAAATAGGAATAAAGAATGTGGTCAGAGAGAAAGAATGCAGAGGGATCTAGTGGAATAAGTAGATCCTGGTTCCAAGAGCCAAAGTAATATGCAGACTGCAAGTACTGAGTCAAAAAGCTAGACTGAACCATGTGTTCCTCATAACAGGAACTAACATATATTCATTCTCTTTGCACCCAGCACCGCTATAAAGTCGTATAAATGGTACCCATCAAACATTTGTTTCTTATTGGGTTGGTCAAGAGGTGATAAAGAAATAAGAAGGCAAAATGTACCACCAGAATTCCTGGGGGTTTCAATCAGCAAATAATTGGTGTAATCATATTACCATCTATGGAACATTTGTATTTCTTATCCTTCACGGGCAAAATTTGTCCTAAAAGATGTTGTCAAATAACTTGTTGAAACAGATAAATGTAGTTTCCATGTCCTTCTGATCTAAAAGTCTAGTGCTTATTTTTAAAGAAAATAGTATTTATTTTGGAAAATTTACATTTAATAAATACATTTTGGCTCCAAGAGATGATGGTGTCTTTTGAATGATTATTACCCACAAGCTTTTTAATTCCACCCTCAAAAATTTTGTAAAAGCTTATTTATGGTTTCTAAATTGGCAGTGGCCTATCATTGCTGAAAAAGTGAACAAATTGTATTGCTATTTATACTTAAGGCATTCTAACTGAAGTAATTTAGTGAGAAATATTATAATCTTTTATCTAGCCCAATGCACTTATTTTAGAAATGAAAAAATTAAGACTCATAAAGATTAAGCAACTTGCACAAGATTCAACTATTCGGGAGAGCAAATGTGTTTCTTAATATTTTGTTCTACTATGGTTTTGCCACACAATATTTCAGGAATTGTCTGTAAAAGGTTTTTGTTTTTTCTTTTTTTTTGTAATAGAATTTTGCTGAAAAACGCCTAGGTGGAAAAAACAAAGTATATTTTGTTCGTGATTCCTCCTCTCTTCATTTTGTTTGCTCTAAGTCAAAATAAACGACAGTACATAGTTAACTTTATTTTTATTCTCAATATATGTAAACACTTCAGCATTTTTCCAAAACTCATTGATATTCATTATAAAATACCCAGCGTCAAGATTTGTAAAAACTGAATAAATAAAAGTACTAACATCTTGGTTGGGAACACTCAACTTTGTAATCTGTAAATTCCCAAAAATTGTATCTGAAAATTTAATGTGCTACCAATCAGTATCCCATGAGATAATATTTCAGAACTTGACAATATGACTGTAAAGGTCACTTTAAAGCATGACTAATAAAAAGAGAAGAATACTGAAAAAGAATAAAGTTAAGGAAACTTGTCCAAACAGATGGTAATAGATATTCCTAAATC
This sequence comes from Canis lupus familiaris, assembly GCF_011100685.1. Classification (NCBI taxonomy): domain Eukaryota; kingdom Metazoa; phylum Chordata; class Mammalia; order Carnivora; family Canidae; genus Canis; species Canis lupus. The sequence continues at coordinate 28,461 of NW_023331435.1, forward strand.
AGAAATAGATAAATCAGTAGATGAAATAAAAAGTCCAGAAACAAAAAAAAAAAAAAAAAAAAAGTCCAGAAACAAAGGTAGTATATGATACAAAGGTCACAGAATATCAATGTTGAAAATAATTGATTATTTAATTATTGGTCTTTGGACAACTATTTAACCACTTGGAAAAAATAAATAATCCAAATACTCACTATATCCATTACTATAAATTACAGAGTAATAATAATTGAGAGCAATAAATATGGTATGATGCAAGTGGTGCCCTATAAACTTTTGTAATGTGGCAACCTGGGAATAAGAGATTAAAAAGTGGTAGAAAAATAAATGGAAAAATGATCAGATAATCTTAGAGATCCTATGCTAAAAGCAAAGATAATGAAAGGAAAATGACTTTACTACATATAATTTTAACACTAGATACCAAAAAACACAAAAAATTGAAAACATTTGGGGCAACTGGGTGGCTCAGTCAGTTAAGTGTCCAACTCTTGATTTTGGCTCAGATCATGCTGTCCACATCCTGGGATCAAGCCAGCGTTGATCTCCATGCTCAGTGGGGAATCTATTTGAGGATTCTCTCCTCATCCCTCTGCTCTTCCCCTGCTCATGCACTCTCTCTCCCCAAAATAAATAAATCTTTTTTTTAAAATTGAAAACATTTTAAGGTAAATGATAAACTGAGAAAACATGTTTTCAACATATTTAGCAGACAAAATATCTATATGCTATGTTAAAAGTTTCTACAAAACCTGGAATAAGAAAGATATACATCTTCCCAATAGTAATGGAAGTATAAGAATATATTTACAAAGAAATAAGCAATAAATAGTATGCAGAAAATTATTTAACTTCATTATTGATAAAGAAATGCTTAATAAAATACTTTTCTATCATAAAATTGGCGAGTATAAAATATTTATACACAATACTAAAATTGGTGACCTTTTAAAGAAAATGGTCAATTTTGTAATTTATTCATGAATAAATTGTGTTATTTTTCTGAAAACTTTAACAGTCTTGTTTCATCTTTAACCTATCAATTTCACATCTAAAAATTTGCTCAGATTTTTTTTAAATTTTCTGTACTTATATTTAACTCTTTACTTCTATTTAACAAGTAATTTTAAAGTAACCTAAATATACAATGTATTTAGCAAATAAAGACTAATAGATCCCTGCATAGATATATGTTGTATATTAATCTTTATCACTAAGAAATATGTTTAGCTATCACCAAATTAAAAAGGTTGCAGGGCAGTATTTGTAGTTTGTCTTTATATATACTCATGTATGATCAGTCTTAAGGGTAGGATAGAACTGGGTAGCAGGGGACTCTAGTGAACCTGGTAGCAAACCTGAAGTGGTCACTTGCTAGCTATATGAACATATTCCATGGCAATAAATTTCTACTCCTTTGACATCTGATACACATGATTTTCAGGAAACATTTACAGTGTTGTTCCTAATAACTTCATCCATAGTAGAATGGGTAGAAAAAAGGAAGCATATCACATAAAAACAAAAGTAAACAGAATACAGCTACACAAGTATGACTCTAATAAACATAATAGTGGGCAGAAGAAACATGACACATGCATACAGCATGATTCTATTTATATACAATTTAAAATCTAGTAAAGCAAAATCATATTATTTTGGCAAACAAGCATACATGAAAAAATTATGAGCAGACGTAAGAGGGCATGATAACCAATAATCCCATGGCTTCTGGCATGCTCACAGTGTTCTTGACTTTGGTGAAGACGGAGGGAAGTGAATGGGAAATCACATTATAATAATTTACTTATTCACATATTTATATTTGTATGCCTTATATATATATTTCATAATAAAATAAGGATTTTTAGAAGGATTCTTGACATTTGTTTCTCTATCAGAAGTATGCTGGTCCTTTGATCATCTGATTATTTGGCTATAACATACAATGGGGTGAGAAGGAAGGACATGATCCCCACAGTGTCTATCATTCCATTCTGAGCCAGCGGTCATATTTTTGTCTCCACTTGTAGAGAATAAACTTGAGTTTTTCCAGTAGCAGGATGCATTTTGCTGCACCATGCCTATGCCTTAGCCTTGTTGACATAGGGATTAACATAAAGCATTTATAAAACAGATGGCCAGCTTTGCATGCCATCACTCTCACAGGCCCAGATGTGGCCTGAACCCATGACCTTGTTAGTACCAACAGTAAATAACTGGAGTAACCAACTAGAGCATGTCCTAAAAAATGGTAAGTGAATAAAAAAATAAGGAAAATAGTAATGCCATTTAAAGTAAATAATTAAAATATCTATTAGTTCTAGAATGAAAAATAGATGAATAGAATCAAGGCAGGCAATTCTTACATGGAGTTAAACTATAATATTGAGTTTTATCTTTCATTTGAGCAAGAGAAAGAAAAAATTTTTAAAAAGGATAAGCAGCAGCTTTATATGTGAGATACAGTACATTTTTATTATTACTCTCTATAAGAGTATAGTTGACTATAGCTAATGGCACTTAAAAATTATTTTTTCACATCCAGAAATGAAGAAAAATATATAGGAATACTAGTAACTCTAAGATATTTCTTAGAAGAATAACTGTTGATAAAACAGAATCTAGATGACATATTTATATTTTTAAAAGATTAAAATTTTAAGGAAGTAAAAAGTGAATGCCAAAAATATAAAAACATACTAAATATTTTATACCAACTGTTATTTAAGTTACAAAATAATGCTGTAATTAAATTTGAGAATTAGTATTATAATTTCCTCAAAAAATGAGCTATCTCTGCAAAGTATGCTTGTTTATAAAAATTATCGGAATCATTTTTTGCTTTTTTGCTTTATTGTAGAAAATTTAGACTAAACTTCTTGAAGGTCTCTTAAAAGCTCTTGAAGTATCTTAAAGACATTTTCTTAAATGGAAAATTTCAAGCTTTAAAACAAATTGCTGCTTCTAACACACATTATATACTTCTATTTTCTTCACTTTTCATTGACCATTGACCAATTTTTTATCCATTTCCAACCACTCCCAATTTCAAATGCTATCTCTTTTGTATTTGTACATTGTTCTAAAAATGGAAACTTTTTTTCTGATTTGAAATTATTTAAACATAATCTGCTTTAGTGCTTTGCCTTAGTTTAGCCTTCAGCTCCCTCCATCCCCCTTGATGTAGAAATGATGAAAGGTAGAATGAACACTGAGAATGCATCCCATCTCTTTAAGCCTAAATATTCAGGAATGGACGATGTTTCTTTTCAAGGGAATGACCCTTCCTGATTTTTTTTTAATTTTTATTTATTTGTGATAGTCACAGAGAGAGAGAGAGAATGAGGCAGAGACACAGGCAGAGGGAGAAGCAGGCTCCATGCACCGGGAGCCCGACGTGGGATTCGATCCCAGGTCTCCAGGATCGCGCCCTGGGCCAAAGGCAGGCACCAAACCGCTGCGCCACCCAGGGATCCCCCTAATTAGTGTATTTTAAATATGCAACACAATCCCTCCTACAATGGCAAGCAATATTTACAGATAGTTATTCTACCTTTGATTCATAAGAAGGTACACACTATCCTCTACTTTGTACTAAAAGCCTTCAGCCAAAGTAAGAGCAGCAGCAGCGCCATAGGTTCTGCAAATTCACATATTGAGGGACTTGTTTAATTTATAGAAAGAGGGGCAGCCCCAGTGGTGCAGCGGTTTAGCGCCGCCTGCAGCCCAGGGAGTGATCCTGGAGACCCTGGATCGAGTCCCACGTCAGGCTCCCTGAATGGAGCCTGCTTCTCTCTCTGCCTCTCATTCTCCCTCTGTGTCCCTATGAATAAATAAAATCTTAAAAAAATTTATAGAAAGAATATTTCCCCCTCATCGATCACAGTGGAGTCAGATTTCAATTATACCCAATCAGATTCCTGCATCTATTGTTCTTTCTGCCAAAAGAGAGGATCTCAGAACATTTTGGCAAGATTTATACACCAAATCAATCCCTGCTAGCACTTCTCAAACTGAAGTCATAAAGCCATTTGTTGATGTTTAAATTTTCAAAAGCTCAGAGTGGATGGGATACTAAATGAAACCAGAAAGATGGAATATTGCATATCACTCTATTTTTTAACCAACTCACCTTTGTAAAAAAAGTTTGGGCACTCTATTCAATATTTCTTTTGATTTCCAACTTCCCTTTTCTGCATATGAAATCAGAATGAAAAATTCCTCTTCTGCCAATGCTAAATTATTCATTCTGATTTCATGCCTCCATTTGCAATAGTATTATTCCTAACACCTTGAAACAACCTAATTCTTTCCCTCTATAGAAATGCTGAAATCAGAGTCTTTCACCAATTATAACAAAGCATAAAGTGATGCCCAATTTTCACTACTAAGCCAGAAATAAGCAAACTACTTAATTAAACATGTCTTGAATGTGTGTGTGTATGAGAAGGAGGGAGGGAGAGAAGAGAAGGAGGAGAAGAAGGAGAAGCAGAAGTAGAAACAGCAGCAGAAGAAGGAGGAGGAGGAGGAGGAGGAGGAGGAAGGGAGGGGAGATGATGGAGAAGGACAAGAGGAGGAGGAAGAGGGTGGGAAAGGAGGAGGAGGAAGACTGAGAGGAAAGGGAGGGAGAGAAAGAAAGGAGGAAGGAAATCTGTAGGCAGGTTCTTATTTATTTGTATGTTGTATATCCAAAGAAGCCTAAATTAATGAATTATCTGAGACCAAAACTCCTTTATACAAAGAGAAGACTTTATGTAAAGTCATACAAATTTACACAATACCAACCACAATGAGCAAAGAAATCATAAAATTTGAAAAGTCTGTTTGTAGCAGCTATGAGACCAGAAATACTTCAGTGAGGACCTTTTATTTACCCCCTGCCTAAGTGAATATTGAATATACAATTTGTGCTTGCTTGTAAAGCCTTTGAAGGTTTCTTTAGTTCCCAGGCTTCTCTTCCTGTGTCCTTCCTCCTTTCCTAACATCGCAGCCCTCAAGGACCCAGTGCCCTCTTGTTCTCTTGCTCTCCCCTGACCTTTCAGTATAGATTTATCGATGAGAACACAACACATTTATAAGATGAACTAAAGTTATTCACAGTAAGATGTTCCACGAACCAGACATTTGTCATTTGAGCCTTGACAGAAAAAGATTGCTTATTTGTCTCTGCTCCTCGTGTTTCTTTGAAAAAAAAAAAAACCTGGTTAGTATCAGGCTAGAAGGTGAGGATACCCTAATGGCCTAGCTGGAAAGAACAGAAAAAAAAGAAAACTTTACCATTTAGAACACCGTTATCAAACACTGATCACTTGAATGAGAATCATCTGGAATCATTGTGAAAATGCAGATCCCTGGGCCACATCCCATACCCACTGAATCCTAACCTCTGCCAGAATGGCAAAAGAACCTCCACATTGCCCGAATGTGCAGGTGATTCTCACACAACTGAATACCAAGAATTACTACCTGAGGATGGCTATTCAACTTCTATTCATGTAAAAAAACAATGCCACAGCTAAAGCTATTGTTTCTAAAATGATCTTTTCCTAAGATTTGTCTTTTATTTTTCTTTATTATGCTATTTCTGCTTTATTTTCTAGAGTCTATTATTTAGTGCAGGAAAATTGTTACAACAATTCTCTTTAAATTAAAACAAAAACAAAGCCCCCACTGGGCTGGTTTCACAACTAAAGATGATGTCACTGACATCTCTTTCAGCATCTCTGATCTCAACATGTAAAGGAAATTAAATTAATGAAAACAAAGACCAGCGAAGGGATTATAAATTAATTTTCTCTCCACTAAAATGAACAGCAGGAGAAAAAAATCTTTTCTGTGATTAAAAATGACATCATGCTATCTTCCACAAAATAACATCCCCAAAAGTAATTCTATTTAATTTTTTTTAATTTAGTGCTTCGTTTTTAAAACTACATTATTTCAGGTGTGCCTGGGTAGTGCAGTCGGTTAAGTGGCTGATTCTTGGTTTCAGCTCAGATCATGATTTCAGGGTTCTGGGATTGAGCCCCACATTGGGCTTCTTCCTCAGCATAGAGTCTGCTTAAGAGATTCTCTTCTCCCTCTCCCTTTGCCCCCCACCTCAGTGAGTGCACACACACACACACACACACACACACTCTCTCTCTCAAATAAATAAAATCTTTTTTTAAATAAAACTACATTATTTGAAAGATTTTTTTAAAATAAATATTGTTGGTTATATCATCTGGTGCCTAAAGTTGAAGGAATTAATGAGTTATTTGACTCTCTGCTATGACATTTTTCAATTTTAGGATAGATCACTTTATTATAATTAACACTTTAACTTAATGGAAAAAGCTAATTTTTAAAGGGATGGGCCAACATTTAGCAAATGTTTACCTCCATCATATCACCCCCAGGATTCTATGTCTGCTGGTTGACTATGAGGGAATTACACACACATCCCACTCTGCCAAACAACCTTGAAGAGAGTTAAGATGTCCAAATTGCTCCAGCTACATTTTCTAATCATCTGAAAAATGCAAAGTTTGTGGTTATGACTCTGTGTGTGTGTGTGTGTGTGTAAAAGAGAGAGGAGAGAGTTGAAGAGGAGAAATAAATGTATCTGCTTTTCTTAAAGAAAGAAAATGTATTGAAATTTATACCTGAAAGTACTATCATATCCTCATTCTATATATAGTCTAAACCGAACTCATCTTTTTTTTTCTTGAATATAATGAAGTGTAGACAACAGTGACACCATAGAGTCATCCAGTCAGCTTGATGTCCAGGAAGTGAGACTGTACAGAAACTCCCTACATGGTATTAAGGGAACCATTCCCTGGGCTCTATAGTGTTTTCAATATTGGAGCATAAATGAAACACACACACACACATTCCATGGGCTCTATAGTGTTTTCAATATTGGAGCATAAATGAAACACACACACACACACACACAAAGTACAAAGGTTGTTTTTTTAGAGCAATAAATGATTGTTCTGTTTTGTTTTCAGAATATTCCAATACGAAAGTCTTTAAAACTTTCTACTCTGGCAAAATATTTGCCAACAGCTGATTTCACTCAGAGGCAGATGAGCACATTAAGAAGTTCCAGAAAGGCTAATAATTTGCAACAGCTTCAAATCAATAAGCTATCTTCAGAAGCAATTTGGCACTAGCCCCAAACCTATACAGAGCAAAAGAAAATCTCAGAAGTTAACCACACCCACACTCATAAGGCAATTAATTTATCCATGATTGCTTTTGTTATTCCTGCAAGGCCTTTGGAATTAGCTCAAGACTTCCTAACCCCTTCACTAACCCCAAGCATCTTATCAATTAATCCTACCAACACAACCCTGTTGTGGAGGTTTAATGTGTGATTGCTAGTCTCAAGTGGGCCCTTAACACTGTCAATTAATCCTGCTGCATTCCTTAATCCATTCACTCAAAAAATATTTATTGAGTGCTCCCTAAATTTCAGGTACTGTTCTAAGAACTGTGGTATAGCCAGAAGTAACACAAAAATCTACGCCCTCGTAGAGTTAATATTCTAACATGGGAAGAAATTTTTAAAATGAGTAAGTGATTTAATATATTAGGAAGCTTCAAATATTACGAAAAGAAAGGAGGAAAAGGAACATGTGCTTTTGAAAGGGTGTTATTTGCAAATTTTGGTAAGTAGGCCAGGTGCCTAGTCATGCAAGCATCTGTGGGAGTGCTTTCTAGGCACAGGATTGGGCAGGGCAGATTCCCAAAGGGAGGAACACATCAGGCATGTTCCAGAAACACTAGAGTCCAGTGAGCAACAGGTAGAGTGATTGGAAATGATGTCCCAGACGAAGCAGTGGCTAAAACCATGTAAGTCCTTGTAAATTCATGCTAAGGTTTGGGCTTACATTCTGAGAATGAAGGGAAGCTGCCGAGGCTTTGAGCAGAAGAAGGATGTCATCTCACATGTTTTTAAAGAGTCTCACTGGCTGTTTTTCTGGATGGACCATAGGGAAACCAAGGGTGAAAGCAAGACACTGATTGGGAAATGACTGCAATAATCCAAGAAGGGAATGGTGCAACTGGAACCAGCGAGGTAGTGACGTAGGTAATGAATGATGCTTGGCTTCTCCATGTCTTTGGCATAGAATTCCACAATAAATTGAAAATCAAGTATGAAAGAGTAGGGGAAAAAAGCCCCAAAAGTTCTCAGCCTAGAGTGCTGGATTTCTTCAAATCCCCAACTGCAATCCTCTCTCACTTGATGACCTTGCCACCTATTTAACTGAGAATTTGCCGCGGAACTCCCTACAGCCCTCCCTTTAGGTATGGCTCTGCATTCACTTGTGCCCATATTCTCTGCCTTCTCTCCTCTGACTATGGATGAACTGTTGGTGCTCCTGTGGACAATCTTTCCATTGGAACACTAAATCCCATTCCTCCTTTTTTACCTAAGAAAGCTGCTTCGGCTAATCTGTCCTCAGCATTTATTCTGTCCTTACATGATCTCTCATTAGTATGCTTTTACCATTTTGATTCCATCTGTCTCCCTCCAACCACAACCCCATTATTCCCTCAAGTGACCTATTTATTTCTTTTCTAGAGTAGAGGCTTCTAAAGAATTGTCTCTACTCCTTCTCTGATTTTTCTTTCACCTTTTCATGAATGCAATAAAATTAAATTAAATTGAATTTTCCATCTACCATTCTACTGAAACTACTCTTAGCAAGACCCTCAGCAACTTCCATTTTACCAAGTCCAGGGTGAACTTCTCAGGCTACATTTCCCTGATATAACAAGTAAGTATTTGGTGGTTGATAACTTCCTCCTGATTGAACCCCTACATTCAATTGAATCACAACACCATACCATCCTGGTTTTTCTGCTGTCTGATGTCATGATGAGTACTTCCTTCAGCTGCTGATCCTGCTGATACAAAGAATCCAAACTTCAAGAGCATCAGCCATAGCTTTAAGTTTATCGAGACCTTTATTTTATCTTCTATTAGAATTATGTCCTCTTAGGAAACAAGACTGCTGGACCATGAAGCCTAAAGTAGTAGAGACGGAAGCATAAATTCCCCCTAAGAGAGTCAGTGGGAGTGATGATGAGCAGAGACCCTTGACTGCATCCTGAAGAACAGCTCCTCTCCCTCCTCAGATGTCAGCTCTGAGCTGGCCCCTCAGCAAGGCCTTCAAGAGGCTATGCCACAACTTCTCAGACTTATGGATGATGCAGAAGGTGATAGGAACGATGCAAGCCATGGCCCTCCTCTTTCTCAATCTACTTTTTCCTCTTCTCCCTGACCTCTTAATATTAAAATGCCCTTGAAACACTTCTCAGTCCTTAAATTTATCTATACCTGATAACTACATCCAGTCTCATGGCTTTAGATGCCACATTCTCTTCCAAAATCATGTCTCTAGCTTTAACCTTTTACCTTCACATTCATATTTATATAATAGACTTGGATATATATATATATATATGACGTCTCAAATTTAGTATGTTCAAAACTGAGTCCAGTATCTTCTATACTCCTTCCAACAAAAACAACAGAAATGACCTGCCTTTCCTGTTTCAATTAACAACCACATCCTTCCAAGCCCTCCGTACAAAAATTGTAGAGTTCTTTACCCTTCTTCCTCCTCATTACATCTAATTCATCAGCAAATCCTTAGTTCCATCTTCAAAAATATATCTAGAATCTAAACAGAGCCTTTCAAGCCCACAACTATCCCTCAGGTCCAAATTGCCATAACCTCTCATCTGGATTACTTAGACAGCTTTCCAACTGATCTTTTGATCTTAATCTTTCCTCCTCTTCAATCTTCACTGCACAGCAGTCAAAATGGGTCTGTAAGTTAGATCTTATTTCTCTGTTAAAAGTAAAATCCAAAGTCCTAAAATGGTATATGATCCTCTACAATGTCATGCAACCTAATTACTTTAGTGTTTCTTGCTACCACTCACCTTTTTCACTCACCACACCACACAAAAGTCCAATCATCCTCTTTTACTGTTCTGTAACCATGCGTGGTATACTCTCACTTCAGAGCCGATATATTTGACATTCTCAGCCTGGAATGCTATTCCCCCAGATAGCATCATCACTAGCTCCCTTAGTTCCTTTAGATCTTTACGGAAATGTCTTCTTAGTGACATTAATGAGATTTTCCCTAACCACCATATTTAAAATTGCAAACACATTCTCTCTAAATTCCCAATACTCTTTTCTTCATCTTTGTAACACATATTACTACTAACATTTTATATATTTTACTATATATTTAGATCTCTCTCTATATATGTATTATGTATATATGAGAATATATATATATATATATATATTCCCATATATATATATTATATGTTCCTGGTCTTATTAGAACATAAATTTCATGAGGACAGGCTATTCATCTGTTTTGCTCCTTTCTGTATCCTTTATTCCTAAAAAGGAGCTCTCTAGTAGCCATTCAAAATGCATTTGTTGAGTAAATCCATGAAATATACTCCCCGAGAAACTCTATGGTAGTATCTTCTCTCAGATTAAAATGTACTTCATTTCTTTATACATTTTTGTGGTTACCGACCCAATGGCAGTAGTTGTTTCAGGAGGAAGAAACACGAACATTATCACTAATCAGAGCTCTGCTTATAATTCATTTTAAAAGGTAGTATGGGGAATCCCTGGGTTGCTCAATGGTCTACCACCTGCCTTCAGCCCTGGACATGATCCTGGAGTCCCGGGATTAAATCCCACATCAGGCTCCCTGCATGGCTCCTGCTTCTTCCTCTGCCTGTGTCTCTGCCTCTCTCTCTCTCTCTCTCTCTGTGTGTGTCTCTCATGAATAAATAAAATATTTAAAAAATAATAAAATAAAAGATGGTGTTAATAAGACCCTACCGTTTTGAGGGAGGGGCAAGAAGGTGGAAGAGTAGGGTCCCCAAATCACCTGTTCCCACCAAATTACCTAGATAACATTCAAATCATCCTGAAAATCTATGAATTCAGCCTGAGATTTAAAGAGAGAACAGCTGGAATGCTACAGTAAGAAGAGTTCATGCTTCTATCAAGGTAGGAAGACGGGGAAAAAGAAATAAAGAAACAAAAGGCCTCCAAGGGGGAGAGGCCCCGCAAGGAGCTGGGCTAAGGCCAGGGCGAGTGTCCCCAGGACAGGAGAGCCCCGTCCGGGAGAAGCAGGAGCTTAACCAATCTTCCCAAGCAGAAAGATGCTCGCAGGGAGTTAGAGCAGGACCCCAGGAAGGCGGGGATGCCCTCAGGCTCCCTGGGACACTAACAGACACCTGCGCCCCCAGGAAAGTGCACCCAGCTCCCTAAGGGCTGCAGCGTGTGCATGGCGGGACCCCAGAGCAGCTCGGAGGGGCTCCAGCAGAGGCTCCGGAGAGAGGGGGCTGCAGGGACCCAAGAGCAGCTCAGAGGCAGCTCTAGCAGAGGTAGAGGCTCCACGTGGAGGGGGCCGTATGGCCCGGGAGCAGCTCTGTGGGTCTCAGGTGGTGGTTCCGCAGAGAGGGTCTTCGCGGCCAGGAGCGCGAATCCAACAGCACAGGCCCGGGAGCACAGGGCTCTGGGGACACAGCCTAGGATCCAACCTCCCCCCAGGACAGGCAGAGGCCAGGAGGGCCCAGGACAGCAAGGATGCTTCTGCCCCGAGCTGAGGAGATCAGTGGCCCCGCCCCCGGAGCATCCAGGCCCCTGCAGTCCGAGAGATCCCGAGTTACTGCGGAAGCTGAATCCAGGGCTCCAGAGCCAGCCACTGCCACTGTGGTTGTCCCTCCTGGGGCCTCACGGGGTAAACAACCCCCACTGAGCCCTGAACCAGGAAGGGGGAGAGCAGATCCCCAAGTGCTAACTGAAAATCAGCACAACAGGCCCCTCCCCCAGAAGACTAGCTAGACACACAAGTTCCAGGGGAAGTCAAGGGACTTAAAGTATACAGAATCAGAAGATACTCCCCCGTGTGTTTTTTTTTTTCTTTTTGATTTCTGTTTGCTTTCCCCATCCTTTATTTTCCTTTCTTTCTTTCTTCTCTTTTTTTCCTTCCTTTTTTCTTTTTCTCATTTCTTTCCTTCTTTCTATCCTCTCTTTTTCTCCTTTTCCCAATACAACTTGTTTTTGGCCGCTCTGCACTGAGCAAAATGACTAAAAGGAAAACCCTCACCTCAAAAGAAAGAATCAGAAACAGTCCTCTCTCCCACAAAGGTACAAATATGGATTACGATTCAATCTCAGAAAGCCAATTCAGAAGCACTATTATACAGCTACTGGTGGCTCTAGAAAAAAGCATGAAGGACTCAAGAGACTTCGTGACTGCAGAATTTAGAGCTAATCAGGCAGAAATTAAAAATCAATTGAATGAGATGCAATCCAAACTACAAGTCCTCACAACGAGGGTTCACGAGGTGGAAGAACGAGTGGATGACATAGAAGACAAGATGATGGCAAAGAGGGAAACTGAGGAAAAAGGAGACAAACAATTAAAAGACCATGAGGATAGATTACGGGAAATAAATGACAGTCTGAGGAAGAAAAACCTACATTTAATTGGGGTTCCCGAGGGTGCCGAAAAGGACAGAGGGCCAGAATATGTATTTGAACAAATCCTAGCTGAAAGCTTTTTAATCTGGGAAGGGAAACAGGCATTCAGATCCAGGAGATAGAGTGATCCGCACCCCCTAAAATCAATAAAAAATGTTCAACTCCTCGACATTTAATGGTGAAGCTTGCAAATTCCAAAGATAAAGAGAAGATCCTTAAAGCATCAGGAGATAAGAAATCCCTGATTTTATGGGGAGGAGTATTAGGGTGACAGCAGACCTCTCCACAGAGACCTGGCAGGACACAGGGGTGGCAGGATATATTCAGGGTCCTAAATGAGAAAAACATGCAACCAAGAATACTTTATCCAGCAAGGCTCTCATTCAACTTGGAAGGAGAGATAAAGAGCTTCCAAGACATGCAGGAACTGACAGAATATGTGACCTCCAAACCAGCTCTGCAAGAAATTTTAAGGGGGACTCTTAAAATTCCCCTTTAAGAAGAAGTTCAGTGGAACAGTCCACAAAAACAAGGACTGAATAGATATCATGATGACACTAAACTCCTAGCTTTCAATAGTAACTCTGAACGTGAATGGGCTTAATGACCCCATCAAAAGGTGCAGGGTTTCAGACCGGATAAAAAAGCAGGACCCATCAATTTGCTGTCTATAAGAGACTCATTTCAGACAGAAGGACACCTACAGCCTGCAAATAAAAGGTTGGGGAACCATATACCATTCAAATGGTCCTCGAAAGAAAGCAGGGGTAGCCATCTTTATATCAGATAAACTAAAACTTACCCCGAAGACTGTAGTGAGAGATGAAGAGGGACACTATATCATACTTAAAGGATCTATCCAACAAGAGGACTTAACAATTCTCAATATATATGCCCAGAATGTGGGAGCTGCCAAATATATCAACCAATTAATAACCAAAGTTAAGACATACTTAGATAATAATACACTTATACTTGTTGACTTCAGTGTAGCTCTTTCTACTCTCGATAGGTCTTCTAAACACAACGTCTCCAAAGAAACAAGAGCTTTAAATGATACATTGGACCAGATGGATTTCACAGATATCTCCAGAACTTTACATCCAAACTCGACTGAACACACATCCTTCTCAAGTGCACATGGAACTTTCTCCAGAATAGACCACATACTGGGTCACAAATCGGGTCTGAACCAATACCAAAAGATTGGGATCGTCCCCTGCATATTCTCAGACCATAATGCCTTGATATTAGAACTAAATCACAACAAGAAGTTTGGAAGGACCTCAAACACGTGGAGGTTAAGGACCATCCTGAATAAAGATGAAAGGGTCAACCAGGAAATTAAGGAAGAATTAAAAAGATTCATGGAAACTAATGAGAATGAAGATGTAACCTTTCAAAATCTTTGGGATGCAGCAAAAGTAGTCCTAAGGGGTTAATGCATTGCAATACAAGCATCCATTCAACAACTAGAAAGATCTCAAATACAAACGCTAACCTTACACATAAAGGAGCTAGAGAAAAAACAGCAAATAGATCCTACACCCAGCAGAAGAAGAGAGTTAATAAAGATTCGAGCAGAACTCAATGAAATCGAGACTAGAAGAACTGTGGAAGAGATCAACAAAACCAGGAGTTGGTTCTTTGAAAGAATTTATAAGATAGATAAACCATTAGCCAGCCTTATTAAAAAGAAGAGAGAGAAGACTCAAATTAATAAAATCATGAATGAGAAAGGAGAGATCACTACCAACACCAAGGAAATACAAACGATTTTAAAAACATATTATCAACAGCTATACGCCAATAAATTAGGCAATCTAGAAGAAATGGACGCATTTCTGGAAAGCTACAAATTACCAAAACTGTATCAGGAAGAAATAGAAAACCTAAACAGGCCAATAACCAGGGAGGAAATTGAAGCAGTCATCAAAAACCTTCCAAGACACAAAAGTCCAGGGCATGATGGCTTCCCAGGGGAATTCTATCAAACGTTTAAAGAAGAAACCATACCTATTCTCCTAAAGCTGTTTGGAAAGATAGAAAGAGATGGAGTACTTCCAAATTCGTTCTTGAGGCCAGCATCACCTTAATTCCAAAACCAGACAAAGAGCCCACCAAAAAGGAGAATTATAGACTAATATCCCTGATGAACATGGATGCAAAAATTCTCAACAAGATACTAGCCAATAGGATTCAACAGTACATAAGAAAATTATTCACCATGACTGAGTAATATTTATTCCCAGGACACAAGGCTGGTTCAACACTCATAAAACTATCAATGTGATTTTGCAAGTGACATATCAGATAAAGGGCTAGTTTCCAAGATCTATAAAGAACTTATTAATATCAGCACCAAAGAAACAAACAAGCCAATCATGAAATGGGCAAAAGAACAGAAATCTCACAGAGGAAGACATAGACATGGCCAACACCCACATGAGAAAATGCTCTACATCACTTGCCATCAGGGAAACACAAATCAAAACCACAATGAGATATCTCCTCACACCAGTGAGAATGGGCAAAATTAACAAGGCAGGAAACTACAAATGTTGGAGAGGATGCAGAGAAAAGGGAACCCTCTTACACTGTTGGTGGGAATGTGAACTGGTGCAGCCACTCTGGAAAACTGTATGGAGAATCCTCAGAGTTAAAAATAGACCTCCGTACGACCCAGCAATTGCACTGCTGGGGATTTACCTCAAAGACGCAGATGCAATGAAACGCTGGGACACCCGCACCCTTAGGTTCAGAGCCACGATAGCCACACTGCGAAGGGGTCTCGGTGTCCATCAAAGATGAATGGATATGGAGGGTGTGTGGTCTCTGTACAAAATGCAAGATTACTCAGCCATTAGGAATGACAAACACCCACCATTTGCTTCGACATGGATGGAACCAGAGGGTGTTACGGCTGAGGGAAGAAGGCAATAGGTGAAGGACAAACATTATATGGTCTCATTCTTTTGGGGAGTATGACAAAAATAGTGAAAGGGAATAGAGGTGAAAGGAGAAAAAAATGAGTGGGAGATGGCAGAGAGGGCAGAATAGGAGAGACTCCTAACCCTGGGAAACGAACAAGGGGTGGAAGAAAGAGAGGAGGGCGGGGGGTGGCGGTGACTGGGCGACGGGCACCGAGGGGGGAACTTGATGGGATTAGCACTGGGGGGTTACTCTCTATGTTGGTAAAACGAACTCCAATAATAAATAAACCGATAAACTCACAAACTTCCCAAGACACAAAAGTCCAGGGCCAGTAGGCTTACCAGGGGAATTCTATCCAATGCTTCAAGATGAAAGCATACCTATGCTACTAAAGCTGCTCCGAAAGATAGAAAGAGATGGAACACTTCCAACCCCGTTCTTGGAGGCCGGGGTCACCTTAACTCCAGAACCCAAGAACCCACCAAAAAGAAGAATCCTGGACCGATGTCCCTGATGAACGCGGATGCACACCTTCTCCACAAGATACGACCCAACAGGTTGCAACGGGACATTATTAAGAAGTTACTCACCATGACCCAGTGGGGTTTATCCCCGGGGTGCAAGGCTGCTTCAGCACTCGGAGAGCACTCCATGTGCTTCTTCAGATCTGCAAGAGAGAAAACAAGAACCAGATGATCCTCTCAAGTGACGCAGAGGAAGCATTTGACAAAATACGGAATCCATGCCCGATCCAAACGCATCAGAGTACAGAGATACAGGAAACGTCTCTCAGCATCTTCCAAGCCATCTCCGAAAAGCCCGTGGCAAATTATCATTCGCAATGGGGAAACACCGGAAGCCTTGCCCTGAAGAACAGGCACGAGACTGGGATGTCACTCTCACCACTGCTATTCTCAGCATAGTACGAGACGTCATGGCCTCAGCAGTCAGGCAACAAAACGAAACAAAAGGCATTGAAACTGGCAAAGAAGAAGTCAACATCTCCCTCTTCGCCAATGACATTATATTGTACCTAGAAAACCCAAAAGACTCCACCACATGATTGCTCAAACTCCCTACAGCAAGTTCGGCAGTGCGGCAGGATACAAACGTGGGGCCCAGAAACTAGTGGCCTTTCTACATGCGAACAAGGAGACCGAGGAAAGGGACATCGAGGAAAGGGTCAACCCCAATTATACAACTGCAGCACCCCCAAAAAAGCATGAGCTACCTAGGAAGAACCCTAACCAAAGGTGTAAAGGGTCTCTACCCGAAAGACTGCAGAACAAGTCTGAAGGAAACTGAGGAAGAAACAAAGAGATGGAAAAGGTTCCATGATGCTGGATTGGAAGAATTAATATTCGGGAAAATGTCAATGTGACCCAGGGCAATCGACACAACTAATGCAATCCCTGTCAGAAATACCATGGACTCTCTTCAGAGAGCTGGAGCAAGTCATCTGAAGACTGGTGTGGAATCCGAAAAGACCCCGAACGGCCACAGGAAGAGTAGCCAAGAAAACCACTGCGGGGGCAGCACAATGCTGGATTTCACGTTGTGCCACGAAGCTGTTACCGGCAAGACAGTGTGATACTGGCACAAAGACAGGCATACCGATCAATGGAACAGAAGAGAGCATCCAGAGGTGGACCCTCAACTCTATGGGTAACTAATATTCGGCCAGGCAGCAAAGACCTTGCAGGGGGAACAAAAAAGACAATCTCTTCAGTAAATGCTGCTGGGAACACTGGACAGCCACACGCAGAAGAATGAAACTGGATCATTCCTCTCACACCATACACAAGGATAAACTCAAAATGGATGAAGGATCTAAATGCAAGACAAGATTCCATCAAAATCCTAGGGGACAACACAGGCAACAACACCATTCTTGATCTGGTCCACAGCAACTTCGTGCAAATTACATCAGCCATGAAGGCCAGAGAAACAAGAGCAAAAATTGATCGCTGGGACTTCACCAAGATGAGCAGCTTCCGCACAGCAAAAGAAACACTCAAAAAACTTAAAGCCAACGCACAGAATGGGAGAAGTTATGTGCAAATGACCCTGTCAGGTAAAGGGCCAGTATCCAAGATCTCTGAAGAACTTCTGTAACTCCACAGCAAAGAGACCAAGGATCCAATCTGGTAGACGGGCAAGAGACGTGAACGGAAATGTCACAGAGGAAGACGTAGGCGTGACAGACAAGCACATGAGACAATGCACCGCATCACTGGCCGTCAGGGAAATACAGGTCAAAAGCACAACGAGATCCCACCTGACGCACCAGTGACCGCGGTGAACGTTAACAAGACAGGAAGCAGCGAATGTCAGTGATGATGTGGCGAAAGGGGAACCCTCTTGCACTGCTGGTGGGAATGTGACCTGGTGCAGCCACGCCTGGGAAAGCCGTGTGCAGGTGCCTCAGAGAGGTAACAACGGATCTACACTGTGATCCAGCATGGGGGTGCACTGGTGGAGATGTACCCCAATGATACAGATGCAGGTAAATGCTGGGACACCTGCACCCCGAGGTTTCGAGCGGCAACATCCATGATAGTCACTCTGTGGAAGGAGCCTCGGTGTCCATCGAAAGATGAATGGATAAGGAGGGTGAGTGGTCTCTGTACACAATGGAAGATTACTCAGCCGTTAGAAACGACGAACACCTACCATTTGCTTCGACCTGGATGGAACCGGAGGGTATTAAGGCTGAGGGAAAGAAGACAATCGCGAAGGACAAAACATCATATGGTCTCATTCTTCTGGGAGGATGAAAACAATAGTGAAAGGGGAGAGAGGGGAAAGGAGCAAAAAATGAGTGGCAGATAGCAAAAAAGGGTAGACCGAACAGGAGAGACTCCTAACCCTGGGAAATGAACAAGGGGTGGAAGAAAGGGAGGAGGGTGGGGGTGCGGGTGACTGGGCAACGGGCACGGAGCGGGGCACTTGATGGGATGAGCCCTGGGGGGTTTATGCTCTATGTTGGCAAAATGAACCCCAATAGGAAATAAGAAACACCCTATAAAGAACACACAAACCTCCCGAGACACAAACGTCGGGCCAGATGGCTTCCTAGGGGAATTCTATCAAACGCTTCAAGAAGAAATCATACCTGTGCTACCAAAGCTGCTACGAAAGATAGAAGAAATGGAATACTTCCAAACTCGTTCTTGGAGGCAGCGTCACCTTAACTCCAAAACCAAGACCCCCCCCACCCAAAGGGAGAATTCGGACCGATGTCCCTGATGAACACGGATCACACCTCCACAAGCTATGAGCCAACGGGATCCAACAGGACATTATTAACAATGTTACTCACGATGACCCGGTGGGCTTTATCCCCGGGGTGCAAGGCTTCTTCAGCACTCAGAAAGCACTCAAGGTGCTTCATCAGATCTGCAAGAGAGAAAACAAGAACCAGATGATCCTCTCAATGAGACGCAGGGAAGAAGCATTTGACAAAACACAGCATCCATTCCTGATCCAAACGCTTCAGAGTACCGGGATAGAGGGAACGTCCCTCAGCATCTTCAAAGCCATCTACGAAAAGCCCGCCGGCAAATTCTCATTCCCAATGGGGAAACACTGGGGAGCCTTTCCCCGATGACCAGCACGAGACGGGGATGTCCACCTCTCACTGCTGCTATCTTCAACATAGTACGAGACGTCATGGCCTCAGCAATCAGGCAATGAAAAGAAATAAAAGGCATTCAAATCGGCAAAGAAGAAGTCAACCTCTCCCTCTCACCGATGACACGATACCGTAGCCTAGAAAAACCCAAGATGGCTGGAACTCCTACAGCAAGTTCGGCAGTGTGGCGGGATACAAACTCGGGACCCAGAAACCAGTGGCCTTTCTGTAAGCGAAGAATGAGACCGAGGAAAGGGACATCGAGAAGGGGTCAACCCCATTTATACACCGCAGCACCCAAAAAAAGCATGGCTACCTAGGAAATAACCTAACCAAAGGGGTAAAGGATTGCTACCCAAAACACTGCAGAACATGTCTGAAAGAAACTGAGAAGACACAAAGCGATGGAAAAAGGTTCCATGCTCCTGGTTTGGAAGAATTAATATTGGGGGAAAATGTCAACGTGACTCAGGGCAATTTACACAAATAGTGTAATCCCCTCTCAGAATACCATGGACTATCTTCAGAGAGCTGGAAAAAATCATCTGAAGACTTGTGTGGAATCAGAAAAGATCCCGAACGGCCACGGGAATAGTAGCCAAGAAATCCAATGCAGGGGTGGGGGTGGGGCAGCACAATGCCAGATTTCAGGGCGCGCCTCAAAGCTGTGAGCATCAGGACAGTGTGGTACTGTCACAGAAAACGGACACATGGATCAATGGAACAGAGGAGAGCATCCAGATGTGGACCCTCAACTCTACGGGCAACTAATATTTGGCCAGGCAGGAAAGATGGGAAAAAAAAGACAGTCTCTTCGATCAAGGCTGCTGGGAACACTGGACAGCCACATGCAGAGGAATGAACCTGGACCATTCCTCTCACACCAAACACAAGGATAAACTCAAAATGGATGAAGCATCTAAATGTGAGACAAGATTCCATCAAAACCCCCCGGGAGAACACGGGAAACAACACCCTTCTTGAACTGGGCCACAGCAACTTCTTGCAAATTACATCAGCCACAAAGTCCAGAGAAACAAGAGCGAAAATGGATCGCTGGTACTTCATCAAGATGAGCACTTTCCGCACAGCAAAAGAAACACTCAACATAACTCAAAGGTGGCCCACAGAATGGGAGAAGAAGGTATGTGCAAATGACCCCGTCAGATAAAGGGCCAGCATCCAAGATCTCTGAAGAACCTCTGCAACTCCACAGCAAAGAGACCAACCATCCCATCCAGAAAACGGGAAAAGTCACGAACAGAAAAGTCACGGAAGAAGACCTATATGTACATGGCCAACAAGCAGGCAAGACAATGCTCTGGGTCACTGGCCATCAGAGTAATAAAGGTCAAAACCACAATGAGATGCCACCTCACACCGGTGAGAACATTAAAAAGACAGGAAACACCAAATTTTGGGGAGGCTGTGGAGAAAGGAGAACGTTTTCAAAATGCAAAAATTTCAGAGGTAGCCATACTCACCTGACAGGGACCAAGCGGGAGGGGCGGGCTCCTGGCCAGGCTGGGGTGCTTAGGGAGGGACCTGAGAGCTGGGAGGGGAGGGGGGCGGAGTAAGAGCCAAGGGCTTGGGGAGGCTCCTGGGGCCCAGCAGCCCAGGCCCTCAAGCCACCGTCCCAAGGCCGTGCCCTGACATTGCAAGGTGCCTGCACCCTAACCCCTGAGCGCACGCACATGGTTCCGCGGTACCTCCCTCCCTGAGCCCG